>NC_079505.1:8418049-8718049 GCF_030052815.1 Hevea brasiliensis
TAAGAGAACCAAATTGACTTCCATTTCCACAAATCAATTTAATATTCTCCCTAATTGTTTAATTAAGATAAGTTTTCATAATTGCAGCGGTGAATATAGTTCAGTGACTGTATATGTATTTAACCTATGAAACTTATTGTAACATACTTGACATTAAAAAATTACGTTGGAGTCTTCTATAGAATGTGAGATCTCGAATTCAATAAGCATAATTATATGATGATAGGGAGAGTATGACAGGTAGCTTAGCAAAGGTTCAGACAAGGAAGAATGAATTGAAATAGCTAGAAGTTTGAAGGTGTAGCGATGATGAACATGATAAACAGATTTCTGTTAAAGACAGTTGTTTATATATATGTTTGTCTCCCATTCTTCCATCAATTTCTTTAGTCAACTCATACATCCAACTCTCAATTCATGAACCTAACCTCCTTTGCCTTTCTATTATGACTCACTTTAACCTTTCCTTATTGCTCATGCATGTGACTATGTTCATATCATTTCTAGTTATACACATTTTTTTTTATAATTTTTTTAATGTATTTCATATGTAGTTTTAAGATAAATTAATAATTTTAATGATCAAACGTGTTGAAACTTAAATTTTAAAATTTTATACAATGAAATCATTAATTAAACCAATTCATTATTTTTCTTTATTAGATGAATATTCAGTTTCAAATAAATATTTGAGTTTTATGGTTTTTTAACTATCCTCCTAATTCATATTAGAAATATTAAAATGAAATGACTTCATGACATAATATATAAAAAATTTTTCTACTTATTCATATCCACAATATATAAACTTAATAGAGTTTACTATTTAGTCTTTACATTTTAATGAAATTTACTATTTCAACTCTATATTTTAAAAAATATATTATTTAGTCTTTGTATTTTGCTTCCTATAAATCTTTAATCTCTTCATTAAATTTTCTCCTAGTCAATAGATTTTAATGCTAGTCAAATTAGTATTTAATCCCTTTATTTTAGTGAAACTAATTAATTAGTCTCTATTTCGAAAAACTATTTAGTCATATACTTTAGTCAAATTAATTAGTAGGTTTCAATACTGTGAAAAACACAATATTCTGAAAATATATTTCTGGATGAAAATAAAAATTTTGTTGCATGGAGACTAAATTAATATGAATTTGTAATTTTTTTTTAATAAATTGTTTAAGTATTTTCATTCAATTTCCTAAGCATTATTTTTGTGTTTTCCTATTAGAAACAAAATTTTTCTAGATTATTATCTTGATTATTTGGAAATCTAGGATAACTTATTAACATCTATGCGCAGACAACCCATACCATTTTCTATCAAAAGATGAAAAACAAAGTGAATAAAGGGAGAATGTTGTGTGTATAGAGAGAAAGAAAAATGAAAAGAGAGAAATAAGAGGAATAGGGTTAGGGTAGTTTGGGTATGAAAAGCTACGGAAGAGACTAAAAGGTTAATGAAATAATATATTTTTATGAAATACTTCCTAATTTAATAGACATATTAAATTGAGCCATTGTGTGTGTATATACCATTTTCTATCAAAAGATTAAAAATAAAGAGAGAATAAGGGGAAGAAAGTTGTGGGTGCAAAGAGAAAAAAAACATAAGAAGAGAAAAATAAGAGCTAAATAGTTAGAATAATTTGCGTATGAAAAATAATTGGAGAGATTAAAAAGTTAATAAAATGAAATTATAAAGACTAATTAATGTATTTTTCAAAATACAGAGATCAACTAATTAAATAGAGTAATTAAGTAGTAGTTTGCTAGCATTAAAATTATTGACTAAAAGAAAAATTGATTAAAAAAACTAAACAATATAATAAATTAAAAATAAAAAAACTACATAATATATTTTTTAAAATAAAAAGAGTAAGAGACCAAATAATTATTTTTATGAAATACTTTCTAATTTAATAGACACATTAAATAGAGTCAATGTGTATATATATCTATCAACACAAGTACATATTAAGGTTTCTTGAAATAAATAAATAAAAATTAATTATTAAATTTAATTAAAAAATATATTGTTTAGTCTTTGTATTTTGCATCCTATAAACTCTTTAATCTCTTCATTAAATTTTATTTTAGTCAATAGATTTTAATGCTAGTCAAATTAGTATTTAATCCATTTATTTTAGTGAAACTAATTAGTTAGTCTCTATTTCAAAAAACTATTTAGTCCTATACTCTAGTGAAACTAATTAATAGGTTATTGTATTGTGAAAAACATAATATTCTGAAAATATATTCTCAAATGAAAATGAAAATTTTTATTGTGTAGAGACTAAATATGAATTTGTAATTTTTTTTATACATTGTTTAAGTATTTTCGTTCAATTTCCTAAGCATTATTTTTATGTTTTCCTATTAGAAAAAAAATTTTTCTGGGTTATTATTTTGATTATTTGGAGATCTAGGAGAACTTATTACATAGACAACCTATACCATTTTCTATCAAAAGATGAAAAACAGAGAGAATGTTGTGTGTGTAAAGAGAAAGAAATATGAAAAGAGAGAAATAAAAAGAATAAGATTAGGGTAGTTTGGGTATGAAAAGTTAAGGGAGAGATTAAAAAGTTAATAAAATAATTTGCTTTTCAAAATACGGGATTAACTAATTAAATAGAGAAAGTAAATATTAATTTAACTGACACTAAAATCATTAACTAAAAGAAAAATTGGTGAAAAAATTAAACAATACAATAAATTAAAAATAAAGGAATTAAATAATGTACTTTTTAAGGTAAAGGGAGTAAGGGACCAAATAATTATTTTTATGAAATATTTCCTAATTTAATAGACATATTAAATTGAGCCATTGTGTGTGTATATACCATTTTTTTAATCAAAAGATGAACAATAAAGAGAGAATAAGGGAGAGAAAGTTGCGGGTGGGTGCAGAGAAAAAAAAAATATAAGAAGAGAGAAATAAGAGGAAAATAGTTAGAATAATTTGAAATATTTTGAAAAATAATTGGAGAGACTTAAAAGTTAACAAAACCAAATTATAAAGACTAATAAATGTGTTTTTTAAAATACGGAGATTAACTAATTAAATAGAGTGATTAAATAGTAATTTGCTGGCATTCAAATTATTAACTAAAAGAAAAATTGATAAAAAAACTAAACAATATAATAAATTAAAAATAAAAAAACTAAATAATACAATTTTTAAAATAAAAAGAGTAAGAGACCAAATCATTATTTTTATGAAATAGTTTCTAATTTAATAGACCTATTAAATTGAGCCATTGTGTGTGCATGTACATATCAACATAAGTACATATTAAGGTCTCTTGAAATAAATATATATAGGGCATGCAGTAGTTTCATGCATCTAAACCTCATCTTGATGGTAAGAATTACATAATATTATAATTAATTATTCTATCTTAACATGATGAATCATGGGAATTAATGCATGGTGGGTGTTAATTAATTGTTAAATGTGATTATCTGGATATGCATGCTTCTCTTCAACAGGAAACCAACAGACAGAGTAAGATTTTTTTATCCAAACACATGTAAATAGATAAAAATGAATGCTCTTATAGACAAAGCTTGGTTGGAAAATCAATTCTAGTCAATGTACCTGCTTGCACAATCAGACATCATAGATTCTACAGCCCACCATTAATTCCTGCTAATTAAGGGATTGATTCCTCTTATAATCTGATGCATTTAATAATCGTTAAATTAAAATTTTATTTAATATAATTTTATTTAGGTTATTCATAATTTTTTAAATTTTATTAATAAAATAATTAAATTTATAAGAAAAAGTTTAATTTACTTTCATCCAATATTTTTATATATTTCAAAGTATTTTCTAATTAATTGATAATTATATTATGGCTTTCTGCAGCTCTGCCAGTGGTTCATGCACATTAATATTCTATTGTGTACGTACTGTAAGAATTCGGTTCAAATTGAAAAATTGAATCGAATCGAGTTAATTCGATTCAATCGATTTGATTTTAAAATTCAATCGGATCGGTTCGGTTCGGTTTTACATTATAAAAATTTCTGTTATTTCAGTTCGGTTCGGTTTTGAAGAGAAAAAATCGGTTAAACCGAATCGAACTGAATAATAATTTATGTAGGCAAATCGAACTAAATCGAACAAAATTAATTTTTGAATTAATTTATTTTTATGGAAAATTTATGAATTATATTTAATTATATATATTAATTGTTTAATTTAATTGATTAATGATTATTAGGTTCAAACCAAAGTTAAAATTAGACCAAATAACTTGAAAATCAAGTCTAAATTAAAAAATAATCAAAAATCAAACCGATCTGTTTAAATCGAACAGAACCAAAATAGAACGGTTCTGTTCGATTCAATTTTTCACCCATTTTTGTTCGGTTCGGTTTCTAAAATTTATAGTTCGATTTTTATAATTTAATTCGATTCGATTCGGTTCTGTTCGGTTTGAACCGAATGCTCACCCCTACTTGCGGTGGGGGGAGCTCGTATCTGGCATTGCCCAGAGTGAGCGATTTCTTGATCACTAAGTTAAACCTGAGCTGACTATATATGAACTATTTTTTAGATTTTCCCTACTATAAATAAAAATCCAAATGAAGTACGATAAATAGTAATTATGAGTTGAGAATAATTAATTAATGTTAAAAAAATTTAAAAATTAACATTAAATTTAATTAAAATTAAATCAAATTAAAATTATCAAAATTGAATTAAAATTATAATCAAAACGAAAACAAAATTCATCAGGTGCAGAACATGTGGATTGAGTTCGAGAATTGCCATCTCTACAGAAATAGTAATGAAGGAGGCTTTTGGGGTTACTTGTCTTGAATTATTATTGGGTTGTGGGTTGGAGCAAAATGGCCATTAGTTTCAGGTGTTATATCTGAAATCTTGGGGCTTAAAGACTTGTCTACTTTGGGTCTGTTTCAAGCCCATTTAGAGTTGGTGATTAATGGTTTCCCAACCAATACCCAATTAAGAACAAATATAAATCTCATAGCAAAACACCTCAAACTAAACCAACTTCCTTACAAGTTAAAATGCCAAAATCTCTAAATTATTTAATGCAATTATTGTATGTATAATAAATAAATTTTAACCATGAAATTCATATTAAATTCATTATAATTAATTATTATAATAAAATCGTTATATCGTCGTAAATATTATGATTATATGTATAACGATTTTGTTATAGCTGAATTCTTTTATTTAAAGAGTAATACATAAGTTAAGAAAATGCCAATTAGCATGATTTTGTTGGTTAGTGTGAATGGAGATAAGATTCTCATACCAAAAACCAAAACATTGTTCTCCACATTGGATTGAAGGACACACAAGATGACAAAAAAATGAGGCTTTCTTTTTCTTTTCTTTTTGGGGTGAAAATGGATTCCCACTTTAATGATATTTAGATCGCAAGGTTGATGCTAAATGCGCTACAATTCATGAATCATGATGAAATAGTGTGTATGTCCCTACAAATATATACCCTAATGACCATCGTCCCTCAACAGGATTCAAGTTGTGGAGTTGGGAATGCCAAGAGTGAAGGAAAAGGTCATCACCCACAATCATCCACGCACGGGGAATGCAGTTATTGTATTAAAATGGCAATAAACATCACTTAGATGGTGCAATCTTTGCATGAAAATGATAATACATACCATGCCTCTTCAACACTTAGATTCAATAGAGAGAAGAGGTTAATTAACAGTTACCTGTATCATTGATGAGGAAGAGAAGCACTTGCTTCAAGAGGGGGGAAAAAGAGAGAAAAAGAAAGGACCCCCTTGGTTTGAAAAGTTCACATAGGAATCACCTTTACCTTTTGGTTTGGGTTTTAAGTCAAGAAAGAAAGACAGACCACAGAAACCACACTCAACAAATTTCATTTCCAGCTCAAGAAAATAAATTCAAAAAAGAAAGCTTTGAATGGTGTCTGCATAAATGGAAAGATGCTGCTTCCTCTGCACCCCACTGGTCCCATCTCCACCCCCCGCCCTTTCCCCATCTATGGCTCTGATTCTTATGCAGAGAGAGAAAGATTACTATGAAGAAAACACAAAAGAAAATGAAAGGAAAAATTGGTGAATGTAGTTTGTTTTTGGAGACTGAAAGGGACCAGTGAGTCCGGCATTAACCCTTGCAACTATGGCACTGAAAAACATGGCCTTTTCACAGATTTAAATTTATATATATATAATAGAGATAAAAAGGACTCTGGTGGTATTCTTTTGCATCCTATTGATAATTTAAATATTGGTCAGCAGTGTTGTTTAATGCTGTAGAGAGGGGTCACCTTCATTTTCTGACCTCGGCTTATTCATATGCATATACTCCAAGCAGAAAATCCAAAACTACCAAAAGTTTAGGGATAAGAGTTATCATTGTTTCTGACCTTATTCAATGAAATAGTTTCACAATGTACTAAAACCTAACCAACATGAAAATATTTACCTATCTACGTCTCCCACGGTATACACCAATTTAATTTATAATTAATATATTATTTAAAATTAGTGTTAATTTTTTTTTATTAAATAGAGCTTGGCTAGTCAATGGCTGATGGCAGATTAGTTACTTGGTAGACCCAGCTTTGAATCCCACTCTCCCATTCTTCTACTAAAAATACAACATTCATTCATACATTATTTTTTTCATAGATTAATAAGTGCCAGAACAACTTTCATTAACCAAATTAACCAAAAAATAACACTTGCTCAAAGCTTCCATACCAAATCCTGCCAATCAACACCTACTTATACGTGGTATAGCAAGAGATAGATCATAAACAAAATAATGATCTTAATATCATATATATATATATATATATATATATATATATATATATATATATATATGTATATAATCAAAACAGAGGTAGCTATATATAGAAGGATTAATTTATGGGTAGGTTATAAGCTGCAGTCTTTGCTAGATTAATTCCATTATCATTCTCTACTTCACCTTCTGTTATTGCTGAGGACATGTAACTCAAAACCCAAGAGTTCTCATCTGGAGGTGTTCTCGTTTGAAATTGCTGTTTACAAGCATGGCAAGTGATTTGGAGAATGGTTGAATTGATTTGCTTCGTTGCATGCACTCTTAGAGCTTGTGCCTTGTCTAACTCAGCTTGAGCTTGTTGCCTAATTCTCTTGGCATTGGCAAATTCTTGTTCCGCCATTTCAATCTGCCTTTTCGCTCGTTGTCTTGCCTCTTCAGCATAAGCTTTCTCTGCCATGGCCAACCTTAGCTGCTCCCATGCTTCTTCTTTAACCCTCGAGGCTGGCAATTCAGCTTTTTCGCTATTATTATTGCTTTCTCGTGGGGAAAGTTTACTTGCATCTTTAGTTGTACAAGTGATATTTGAATCGTTTTTCTCACTGAAATCACTTGACCCAATTGAGAGCTGCAACTGGGTGGAATGATTATCATCTCTCTTAGGAGAAACTGAGACTTCAATGGGATTTGATGTGCTTGAAAGCTGGAGTTCCAAATTGTAATCTTTTTTATCTGCAGTAGGGCTCAAGAACATGGCATCACTTGTTTTCCTTGGCATTACTAAAGGAGGCCAAGGAGCTGTGCTGAAATTGGTATCTGTAGAGGGGCTTGGGCTTGAAGCTGTTCTAGACAAGCATGCAGGCTGTAGTGACTGCGATTCAGGTCGTAAACGTTCCATATTGCAAGTGTCTTGATGCTCTATAAAACTCTCAACTCTGCAACATCATAAAGAGTCACAAACCAATGAATCAATTCAATTACAATATTAGAAGAATAACTAAAAATGATACAAATTAATGCCTTTATACCTGAGCAAGTATTTACTTAAAATAGCTATATTATCTGGGTGTCCTTGATGAAGAGATGGTTTAGAAGCAAAGTAATAAGGTGGATCAAGCCATAAACACATTTAATAAATAAAGAAAAGCACAAATATACATAAATAATTATAATCATTCATGAATGCGACCGAATGGGATTGAAATAGTAGAAGATACATGTACATATATGTATATAATATTAATTAACAAATTGAAGCCAATCATTTAGAGAAAAAACAATGAGATGAGATTGTCTTATTTTTTTTTTTTATAATTATATAAAAGAAATCATAAATGAGGAACTGTTTTGGGTTTTGGACAGTGGAAAGAATTTGAAACAAAGAGGGAAAAAAGAAACGACTGCAACTGATTTTTGGGAACCGTGTTCAACAACTGTCAATGAACAGTAGTTAATTAAAAACTGGATTAAGGATCAATCAGTAAAAAACCAAGGATCATTAAGAAAAAGAGTAGGGTTATGATGAGATCTATTGTAAATTAATATTGTTGGTGAAGATGTGATGGATGAAGAACAAACCTTGAGAAAACGCGGCCGCAATCGCAAGAATGGCCCCTGGTGCCACAGGTTTTGAGATGAGCTTTATAATCAGATTGAACAGCATAACCTTTAGAACATTTTTCACAGACCCATTGTTTGTGGTTGCTGTGTTTTCTTCTGAAATGTTTCTTTATCCCAACAAGATCGCCAAGGGCATGGCATGGATCATGGTGCAAGCAACTAGGCTCAGGGCAAACGAAAACTCTCTTCTTCACCACCGGTGTCTCTCTCTTGAGTAACTTCCAAGGGACCTTATGCCTCCGCCTATGCATCTGCAGGTTTTGATCTCTCTGAAAACCCTGGTTGCAGATCTCACACACATAACGATCAGATTCCAATAATGTTTTGGGAGATAAAGAGACCACCTCAGCATCTGGATCTACATGGAATCAAGAATTACAAACAGAAAATAAGAAAAAACAAGAATTAATATAAAGAAAGCAAGAAAACAAACCTGGAGTTCCTGCTGGTCTTCTTTTCCTCTTATTATTGTTAGTTGAAGTTTCTAAGCAAGAAAAAGGATCAGAAGAAGAAAAAGGAAGTGATGAGGAAGGGTTACTGGCTAGCATGGGTAATTCGTATATGGGATGTGTATCTTGCAAGATATATGATCCTCTATTCCTCTATTTCTCTATAATAATACAAGCCCAAGAAGAGAGAAGAGAAGAGAAGCAAAGCAAAGCGAATCTTTGTTCGTGCAACAGCTGATCTTGGATGTAGCAGTATAAAAACTAGTGAGGGAAATTAAAGATATGTGTGGGGATAAATAAGAGAGAAGATAAAGAAGAAGTAGAAGGAAAAAGCTATTTTCTTTCTTTCTTTCTTTCGGTTAACAGCTTTATTATAGACTTTAAACTTTGAGCAGCCTTTTCATCAGCTTTCCATCTTTCTTAGTTGCCATACTCATCTTCATCAGGTATTGTTTGTAGAGGCTCCTTAATAAACTTCTTCATAGGAAAGGATGATGAGACACAGAGAGAGAAAGAGAGACCCAATCACATTGATCGAAACTTGATCCCACAACCAGAAATATATGGGCCAGAATGAAAATAAAAAAAAATAAAAAAAAAAATCCCAGAAAGAAACAAAATACCCATAATTCATAGCTCTCACTGTAATTTTCTTTTCTTTTCTTCTCTTTTGCATGAATGAATACAGCCCTGCTCTCCAAATACACGTATGCTTCCCATTTTTATCACCATTTCCATGGCTTCTATGCTACTAATGTATAATTTAATTTATATATTTATTTAATAAAAATTAACAAATTACTATTTTAAATAAAATTTATTATATTTGTAAACAATAATTATCATAATTATAAATAATGTGTTAATTATTAATTAAATGGTCAATATAAAAGCAATTTATATATTCTAGGCTGAAAAAAAGGAAAGGATTCATCAATGGTTTCAATGGACCAAACTGTCCCCTTTTTTCTTTTATCTCATGACTGCACAGTAAATTTTATTAATTATAGCCTCTGAAGCAGCTTTTTATAAAGGTCATGTTCTGGATGACAAGTCATATCCTCATGGGTACATTAGTCAAATTGAAACAAAGATTTTAATTTCCCATCAAAGGGAAACAAATATAGATTTTGTGATCCTACTAAAAAAATATAGATTTTATGATAATAAATGATTTCGAAAATTTTTTTAATTTATTATTTTAAAAATTAAGAAAATATTTTTTTTTAATTTTATCTTTATTTATTATTATTCCCTATGCTTTTCTACATTCTAATGATAGTGTAAGAACACTTTAATTGATTATTAATATTTTTTTATAAGAGTGATGCTATCAAATTATTTGCTTAATTCTTGTAAAAAATTTTATAAGATTTTATTTATAGTTATTTTCATTAAATTTTTTTATATATCAAAATTAATAGTTAATGTAATTAACTAATAACATGTATTCATATTCTAATTTAGGGTTAAAATCTCTAGTAATTATTACTTCCATCTGTCACATTTGGATTTTTTTTTAAATTATCTATCAATTTAAAAAATTAAAGAGTATTAATTTTTTTTTTAATTTTATCATTTATCTCCACTAAATATTACAATAAATATTTTTATAAAAATAAAATTATTCAATTATTTTTTTAATCACCATTTAAAATCTAAGTGCGATAGATAAAAAAGAGCAGTGATATTATTATTATTATTATTATTATTATTATTATTATTATTTTGAAATAAATTAAATTATATAAAAAGTAATAGAATTTTTAATTTTATTTGATATTAAAAACATAAAATACCTTTAATTAATATATTTTAAAATAATATAAATTATTATTTTTTTTATTAAAGATAAACATGCACACAAAAATTTAGAAAAGAAATATATTTTTTAATAAAATTATGATAATTTTATCGTAATCACACGTCTCATCCATAATCGAAGTGATCAGCGTGTTGCTAATATTGCAGATATTTTCTGTAAATTCCAATCCTTCTACTATTTCAGGTGATTTATAATAAAAAAAATAAAAATTATAAAAATAATAAAAATATGGAAGCAGCGTGGAGGAATTATTGCATGACACGTGGCCGTGTGGAGGATATACCTGGTCTGGTCTGGGCCTTTTGTACTTCTGCTCTTGGCCCATAGTAAGGATCTATTACGGCCAGCATTATTTACTCACAATTGATTCAAAATCAACAGTAGGAAATTCCTAAACGTTGACGGAGAGATCATGCGGTGCACAGTAAGATGAACGAACAGAAAAGCAGGGTATTATTTCTCAAAGTGACAAAAGAATCTAACGAGACCAGGAGTAAGGCCGGCCTACTCTTGTTTGGTGGCTGCCGGTCTGAAAAAGAGTGGGACCCATCACAAAAAGGACCTACCAATCCCATAATTTCATTCACCTCTCCCTTCCTTCCTTTTAGGCTTTATGTATATAATATGTGGATTAATTATAAAGAAACCTAATTCCAAGTAAGCAATATCACAACCACACCCACAAAAAATCAAAAGAAAGATCTTCCTTTATAAGTTTTATAGCTAGATCCATTAATTAATTATAATTTAAAATTATTTATCTTAAATATATTAAATTAATAAAACGAGTGAGAGAGTACACTTCTAAAATTTCTTATTTTTGATATAAAAAGACGCACACACTCAATTTAGAGATAGAATATGCTGCTTAGTAAAACTATGATAATTTTACTAAAACACGAAATTTCACATAAGCCACACACATACATCTTCCATATTTGATGTGGGATCCTAAAGAATTAGCCCACAAGACTATTTGACTACAGACTATGTGTGGAGGGCTCCTCCACACATTAGACCCTAAAAGTAGGATTAATTTAATAATATGAAATAGAATAAACTAATTCAATAATTAATTTAATTTTTGTTATAAAATATGGAATAGAATAGTAGTTTGATGTTGAATGTAAAGTAAGATTAGATATTGTGGATGATGGAAAACATTTGGAGAAGATAATTGCAAAGGACATTCACTTGAGATGCTGCATGTGTTTGAGAATCCAACTTCCATCATCTCCCCATTCCTCAACACAATAAAATATATATACAAAAGTTGATGATTAGCAGCTTTGCCTTTTCTTTGTCATAATTTCCATCCTCTCTTTCTCTTACTTAACCTATTTGTATAATAACGCTTATGTTCATGCATATGTAAGCTAACTTCACCTTTCAAAACTTCTAGAATTGTCAATTCCATTGCAAGAAAATTTTCAATTCCATTGAACACATTAATTCAATTAAACAATTAACCTAGAGATTGAACAAAGAAATATAATATTGGTGGATAAATAGTATAGATTGAGTTTAGAGAAGGGATTCATTATACTCTTGTTGTAGAGAAAATCGACTAGATTTAATTCCACCCCAAAAGTTAGCTCAAAGGAAGGAGGTTTGCCTAAATCTTATATATAACTCAAATACTTTATCTTAAAACAATATAAGACAACATATTGTGATTATATGCTAAGACATTAACTTCAAAAATACTTGCCTAGCTACATTAAGTTTAGGTATACGACTAACATTTATATAAAATACTACAAGAAAATATCAGTACAGAAATTGAATTTAGAAATGGATTTAAGTCGGTTTGTAATTTGAAACGGCTTTTGAAACAGAAACTGAGCAGAACGAGTTAAATGTATCAGAAACCGATTAGCAATAATTTTGAAACCGACATTTGAAACTGAAAACCATCGATTTCTAAATTACGCAGCACATTTTTGCCGTAAAATCTTATATAAAATATGTTCTACTTGCATATTCAATAATAAAAATCTTATCATGCACTCATTTAATTACTTGAGTTCACATTCAACTTAGGATATGATTCTTGTATGAAATGTATGTATATATTACTATGGTAAATATGATGAAGAGTATTTTAGACTAACTTTCATGTATTGAGATTAAATCATTTTTTCGAGAAATTTTAAAGATATATTATTTACATTAGTCTACTATATTCAAAATAAATGAGTTTAGAGTGCTCTCAACAGAGTGTAAATAATTAAGAAAGAAGACCTCTCATTAAATTGTGGTTTTTCTTTTATATTTCTGAAATTTTCTAAAGATTATTTTCGGACTAATTTTTATATATTGAAGTTAAGTCTATTTTTCAAGTGATCTGTAATTTTAAAAATTAGAACTGTATAATTTATTTTTAAAAAATATACAAATATAAATTTTACAAGATAAAAATATAAATATATTTTATTATTTAAAAATTATTTTTTATTTTTAAAAGAATAATTTTCGATTTTCCATCCATTTAAATGAAAATATATGAGACTGTAGGAAATTATGTAATTTCCCGGAATTTTTTGTTTCATTAGCTCTGAAGAGTCTCTCAAGGCCCAAAGTCCATTTTTATAAGTTTGAAGGCAAGAGCCCAACTCAAAAAAAATTCCAACCCAAAATGGTATTTTTTTTTTTTTCTAATTTTCAAGTGAAATGAAAAAAAAAAAAATTTTGATATTACTGTTAGAGTTATTATTAAAAAAAATATCTTTTTGAATATATTAATTTAAAAAATAATAAAATTAATATAAAATCAAATATATTTAAGATGTTTGAAATTAAAAATTTATAACTAAACTTTTTTTTTTTAAAACAACATTTTAGACTAACACTTTTTTTTAATTAAAAAGTTCTTTTTTCCAATTACACTTTCAAGATTTTATAATAATTATGTCAAAAATAAAAAAAAATGTTAATAAAATTATTACAATAATAATAATTTACACCTATTTAAGGTAATGATTTTTGTTCATTGTGAAAACGTAATCAAACTACAACTTTATAATACCACAACATAAATAAATGTAGCAATTCTCAAATCGTTCTCACTAACTTATAACTACAGTTTAAACATATATGGCTACTGTCTTATATTCATTATTCATTATGTAGAAGTGTAGTAGTAGCTACATCTAATCATCTTCTAGTTAAACTAGGTAAGTTTTGAATGCTTCTAAAATCATCCACTCCAAATTTATTTATTTATTTTTTTTTTAATTGTCTTAGATAAAAGTAGGGGTGTTAGATTGGTTAGTGTTCATATGGATCTTTGATGGTGATAAATGATGAAAAGGAGGAGGTATCTACCATATACAAATAAGGAATGAGGTTGAAAGTATAAAGAAGAGATAGATGGAAAAGGAATACATACATACATATATATATATATATATATATATATATATATATATATATATATATATATATATATATATATATAATAATTTGACGTTATTTAAGACTTGAAAAACAAATTAAGGAATTGCATAACATTGATAGGTTAATTTGTCTTGTCGAAAAGGGCCCTCCAAGAGCTTAATGATTAATTGTGGGTGAGAGAGAATGATATGTTTTGTATGGATTTAGTGATTGAAGCCAAATGTGTAAAGGTGGTGGCTATGATGAGATGAAGATGGTAAAATCTTTTTCTTTGTTGTTGTCATCTAATTATCAAATGCATAGACAAATATAAGAGATCTCTATGCACAAGACAACCACATCTTGTTTACCATATATATATATATATATATATGCATGGGATGGGATTCAAGTACTCCGATTCACAAAGGTGTGGGATGTTGGATGTCCCTATGTTTGTGGCTATATATACATTTTAAACTTTTCTATATATCGACTAATTATAACATATCAATCTCAATAAACACACTAATTAATCAATTCTTTTTAAATTAAGTTCCATCAATTCTTTCATTAAAAAAAAAATCCTATCAATTCAACCTTCAATCTTCATTAATGATTTTGATTTCCCAGTTGAATTTGTTAATTGACAATTATATTCAAATATTCTAATTTTAGACCATACATCTTTTCAATCTTTAAAATTGGAATAATTGTATTCAAATCTTACAATCTTAGAATTCATTTTGTTAATCGCTACAATAAAATGCATTTACTATAAAATGTTTTATGGTTCTTCTTTTTTTTTTTTTTTTTTATCAACTATTACTTTAGGTGGACAAAATTCAAAATCTCCCCCATTGATTTTGAGATTTTAGCTATAATTGTTCCATTCTTAAAGTTTAGAATATATGATCCAAAATTAGAACATTTGGATATAATTACTAATTAGTAAAAATGTTTGACATTTCTGTTCAATAAAGCTTCGATTTTATTTCATTTATTTAATTTTATTAGAACGCAAACTTAAAATCTAGCTTATTCAAATTAAGATGAATCAAATATCAATTTACTAAAGCTTATTGATTTAATTTTAGTTAATTTTAGATGAATATTAATTTTTTTAATCAAAATAACAGTTTAGCCTCTTCTCTCAATATATATATAAATAAGGTATAAGGTTTTGTGAATGAAATAAAGGTCCATATACATGAGGTGGTGCATAGACACATCTAGTATCTAACAGAAGCTTCTGTTTGGGGTCATGTTTGATTTTGTTGTTTTGTTGAAAGAGCTTACAATTAATTTAGAAACCCAATGGCTGGAGATGAATATTATTGAAGATGAGGAAAATTAAAAATAAAAATAAAAAAAGAAAGAAAATATATAGAAATAAAAGTGCAATTATATATCTAGTCAGACAAGGAGCGTGGGTTGTTTCTGCTTTACTTTTCTCACTTCTTTTTATCCCTTTTCTCTTGAGCTTTGTGGCTGTAATGTTCTAAACTTTTCTGGGAAGATGGCCTTTTTAGTTTCCATGTGCCCCCCCATCACCTTCAACTAAGGTAGTGGATCATCTCATATGAAAGACAAACATCTCTAAAGAATTATTTTGATATGCTAATCCAACACTTCATGCACCTTCACTCTAAGTGTTATTATAAAGCTTGAAAATTTTGTAAAATTATTCAAATACTTATTGGATTTCAATAAATTAAAATTTTATTACCTGCATATATTTATCAATGTGAAGTTTCAATGACCATTTTTTGAATATTTTATGTAGACTTTATTGGAGAGTTTATTCAATTATCATGTGAATATATAGAGATGATATAGAAATTGAGTCAAATTGAGTGAATTTAAATTATTTTGTATTGATAATTGATTTAATTTATTTATCAAATCATTATAAAAAAAATAAAATGAAATTCAGATTAGTTGGGTGATTGAATATTTTGAGTCAAAATATTAATTTTTTAAAAATAATTATAGGGTTTTTTTTGAAAGGATAATTTTAGGTTAATTGAGTCAATTGTGAATTGTATTGTCAAATTTTATGGTTGTTCACACTTTAGTCAGAGCTTCATATTCTATGTTTGGTTTCTAGAAGTGGAGTCCTATCCCTCCTATGGTAATAATATATTATGAAAATAATAATAATAAAATAAATCATAAGCACTATGCCTTTTTATAGAAAAAAAAAAAAGAAAATTGCATTTAATAATCATTTGTAAATGATCTCAATCTTATGATGATGAGGTGAATTAAATGAAAATATTGGGTAAAGATAGAAGGTTTTAGTTTGTGTTACTTAGTGGAGCAAAAACATAGAGCTTTTGTGATCTCAAGGGATGTGAATTGGAAAGTAAAATAAACAAAAAAGTGACCAAAAAGAAATGGTAGAAATGTAGCACTCCAAAAAGAATAAAAGATAACAAAGCTGCAATTTACTAAAATAAATAAAAACAAACACAAATGCTTTGCAAACAATGATCTAAAGAGTAGGGATTTGCATGCTATCATTTTTATATTCTTCTTATTTTGTGGAACTCAAAGATAGAAGCTATACATATATATAAATAATTAATGAGAAAAGTTAGGGGCCAACAAACCCTAATCATAAATTCAGAAGATGGGGTCCTCTTTAATTTAGGAATCTTGACACCCACAAGGCTTAGATAGAAATTGAAATTTGTGTCTCTCAAAGTGGAATAGTGATAGATGAAGAAACAAGCCATGTGAGTGGGGAAACTTATCTTTAAATCCAAAAAGAGAAGTTTGCCTGTGAAAGTCCAAAAGTCAAAGAATCAAATCCAAAAGCTCTTTTCTTTTCTAAAAGAAACCATTGCAGTTCCACAAATATGAACCATACTTAAAATAGTTTTCAATTGAAAATCAAACGAATAAAAAATTTTCAATTTAATTTTATCTTTAATTACAGTTTAACATAATTTTTATAGTTAATGAGCTCTTTTTTATTCTTACTAATAACCTTTAGCTCATTAATATTAAAGTTTTTTCTAAATCGATAAAGCCTTGAGATTAGATTCTTATCAAAGTCAATTATATCAAAAAAATAATAATAATAAAAAAAATAATAACACAATTCATGTTGATTCGAAATCAAACTGACTAAACGCTAAGTGCAACTCTGAACATTAATACATTTCTGAAATTTCATGATTTCAATTTAACCATCCATTTGGCAATTTTAAAAGAGAACAACGACAGTTGTAATACACTTCAATTGGTTTGAAGCCCATTGCAGAAAATATTAACGTCAAATTGATAATGTTTTCAAATACTCTCAAACATCTTAAACCCCTCAAAAATCAATGTATAAAGATGAAATAAACCCAGTAATGTCTCTCTTCCAGGCTCACAAATAAGAGTATCGAATCAGCAACTATTTCCATATGCTATTACTAATTAAATAACCTAAAAGAATTGTCACACATTCATGTACAACAAGATATCATTCAAGATTTTTCCTTCCACCGGATAAAACAAAGCGGAGAAACAAAACCCTAAGAATAGTGTACGTGCAAAATTACATGCTTAATTAATTATGGCAGTTTAAGATACAACTTGGTTAAACAGATGGAAAAAAGTGATTCACCAACACCAAACACACCTTTGAATGCATGCAGGTCCACCAAGGAGCCAAAAGACTTTTAAGATCACTTTAAATAGACCTGTATCAGTTGCTCCTTCCTTCAACAAGACCACCCAAACTAAGCACAAAGGCACCTGCAGCAAGCCGTCTCCCCCAAGAGAATCCTCTATCAGTTCAAGCCGATATTGGTTCATAAGGGTATGACAGCCATGGATGCTTTAGAGCCTCTGATGCAGAAGGGCGCTTCTTTGGATTTACTTCAAGCAAATAAGCTACAAAATCGATGAAACCTTGATCCCCCATTGGCAATCGGTGCCTTAAAGATGTCTTTTTTGGTATCAAGTATTCCAGTCTATTGGTGTCCTGAAGAATAGAGGCAATAAAAAACAAACATGAATTAATCACATTATCAACCAGTATTTGAAGAAAAACTTGTACACCTCAACATATATGGACCCAAAAAATAGAGTATTAAATAACATGTATAGAAAAGCACAAGGCTTCCTTTCACTCACAAATCACAATCATTGAGCATGCCACTTCTTTCAGCACACTCAGTATGTGATAGCAAAATAATAAAATTTAATTTTGTTTAAATACAGCCACATATATGGTATGATCATGCATCGCATGCATCACAACTGCCACTGCCACTCAATTCGAGATTCAAAATTCCAAGCATAGAGCACCATACTACTTTAATGGTGATGAGAGGTGTTTAGTCTGAATAAAAAGAAATACAAGAACCAAACTGACCAAACTAAGAACCAAACCAAACTGGTTCAGTTTTCAGTCCCTTTTTTATTTTTATTTTTTTTTTAAATCTCCTCAAACTCAAAATTATATTTATAAAAATAAATTATAATTTTTAATATTTATTTATTTTTTGTCCTTATAGCTAATATCATTCTTTGTCTCATCATCTCAAAAAAAAAAAAAAAAGAACTGTACTTTCACCTAAAAAAATTTTAAAATGTTCATTTATTATAACTAATATTAAAAAAATATTAATAAAAATATATTTTAATCAAAACCCAACAAGCCCAATAAGCCAAGGTTAAAACCTCCCAAAGCCTCTCTTGCAAATGTTAATTATATTTTAAAGTTTTTATCAGAAATAAATTATTTGGCTTCAGGTTTAACATTTTTTTTTTGCCACGAGAAAAAAAGAACTGAATAGACCAAATTTCCTAAAACTGTAAACCAAACCAAATAACCAAATCGGGTTGATTCAATTTTGTTATTTCATTTAAACCCAAAATATGAACCCTAATGGCAATTGGGTAAACCTGAATTATTCAACAAAATTATGAATAGCATCAAACAAACAAGTTTTATACCTGGTGTAATTTTAAGCTGCCCCGCAAATATAAATATTAATGAGCAAATAACATGTATTTGCACGAACATCCAAAATGGTTTCTTCCATCTCAACAAATTAAAAAAACATTTGAAGGAAACCACAAAAAGGACAGTCCATTGTTAAATTTTAAGTCTCTGTATCAGACACCAGCATCCAAACTTGTGTTTTGGTCATGACTCATGAGTAACACGTCCATAACAACTTAGGACAAGAGAGAGAGGGAAGCATAACTAACAGCAGCATAACAGATACTAGTTTGCTAATATTGAACAAGATATGGGAAAAAAATATAAACAGTTGAAAAGTAAAACTAAAAAAATTAGATTATAAAACTGTTACCTGATTCCTCTCATAAAGCATGTGATTTTTGGTAAAATACTTGTAGGTGTCTCGTCCTTTAGCCAGCATAACTTGATTAATAGGACCCATGATTCCAATAACTCGTGCCAGCAACGTTGCTGGTGAATCATTTTGGAAGAGTACCTAAAACAGAAGTTTTATTTAAGTCAATCTACACAGGGGTCACATAAACGTAACCTAACTGCAGAATGTTGCGTATCATGTACTTCAAGTGATATGCAAAATTATTCAGGTAAAAGAAAAATTCTCTAATATATTTAGCAAAATCCATTTTCCACAGTTAAGAAGATAATTCCATAGAGACAACACAAATTTAGAAAAAAGCATCACCATTTCAATGTAAGAGGCTTGATGAAGCAGCAAACAAAAAAGAAATATAAGATCTGTTTTAATCTAAATTTTATCTTTTGGCGATTTAAGGGGCATTCTCTAACATTTTGATTTTCATTTTAAAGGGTGTTTGATACGAGATTAACAAGGAGTAATTATTACCTTTGTAACTTTTAACCTCTCATTAATTTTTTTTTTCTTCTTAAGTTTTTTACAAATACTAGATGCTCTCACCATCAACCATTTGTTGTTGGTAATAGGGGTATGCAGTGTGCACAGTTCACGGGTGCTCGAACCAAACCAAACAACTGTACTGAACCAATTCAGAACTGAAAACAAACCATTAATATAGGAACCAAACCGAAATTATATTTACTATTTTGGTTCAGTTCTGATTCTTCATCCAGAAGCCTACTGAAACGTACTAATCCAAATTTGAATCACAGAACCTATGTTATACATGTGTTGTTTTATGATTTTTAAGATATATTATCTAATTTCAATAAAATTTTACATGTTTATATGTAATTAAGATTATAATGTATGTGTGTAAATTGTCCTTAATTATGAGTGTGTACCTAATATTATCTTTTATTCCTCTTAACTTTTCTTAATCCCTAGACCCATTGTTTCATGAATCACTAGCTAAAAGTCAAGTGCCAAATATTAGGTATGGATTGGATACTGAGAATCTTAAGAATACAAGATGAAGTGGAAGATTCCACAAAAGTCATGTTACTCGCATCATCAATTCCATCACCAGACCTCGCCAAAAATTAAAATGATTAAAGAAAGTAGTAAACCTAAACAAAACAATCAGTGAATTTCAATGGTGTTCTAAACTTACAAACTTGTCTCTCTTGTCTATAAACTGAAATTAGAAGAAAATATGACCGTGTAATCTTGCATGCAGAAAGCCTTAACATATTCAAAGTACCAAGAATCTAAAAACCCTGATTTTGTTGCATAAAAGCACTATAACGCTCTTACTCCAAACTCTGTGAAAAGCAAGGTGTAGTTCTCTAACAATTGAGTTCCAATTACACATAAACCACTTTCATTTCCACAGTTCCTTACATCTTACAAAATTAAAATTCTGTATGATGAGTCCTAGCAATTTACAGAATAAAATCAGATGTCATTCATAAAACATTCCAGTCTTTGAAGTTTGTCCATATTTACATGTCAGGCGTTCAGAAATTATAATTCCATTATAAGTTATGTTCATTAATAACTATTAAATCAAAAGGTACTAATTGCCATTACAAAACAACCAAGAAAAATGAACACAACACCAAACCAGCAACACTACAGCAAAGCGACATGCATCAATAAAACAATAACCTATCTAAGGTAAGGGTGAGCAGATTTTGGTTTTAACCAAAATACCAAATCGAACCAATCTAATACGATTTTTCAGTTCGGTTTATCATTTCAGTTTCAGTTTTCATTAAAAAAAAAATTCGTTTTTGGTTTTGTTAATTGGTAAAAATATTAAAAAAATAACCAAACTGACCCAAATTTTATACAAATAATACCTCGTTTTTCCACCTAGGTATAAAAGCCCTATTTTTTACTCTGCCATAGTGCCCTCTATCATTTTGCTTTGGGATTCTTTGGGATTTTGCTGGGTGTTGAGTGTTGAAAAGGGGTGAGCATATTGAAATTCGTTATTTGAAATCTGTTGTTGTTGACTAAAATCTAGGTATTGAATTTGAAGATTTGTGTTTGTCGTTTTCCATTGAAATTCTAGTTTTATTGAAAATTTTCTATTGTTGATTGTTGTTTTTTAATGTAGAATTTGGTTATTGGATGTCGATTTGAATGATTCAAATATTGAAGTGGTTTGATGTGTTTGGGTTGATGGCTAAGAAGCCATTTAATTTTTATATTTCGTTTTCCACCTTGTGTTTGTTTGTTGAGGGAGATACTAGCCAAAACCGATGAACTGAGCCGAAAATTTTTTGTTTAGTTTGATTCATCTGCATTCAGTTCCCATAATTTTAGATTTTAGTTTTTCAGTTAATCCAATTCAATTTGGTTCAGAACCAAACCGATCCATTGCACACTCCTAATCTACGATGCCATCACCAGCCAAGAGGCATTCTTCTTTCTCCACCAATAGCAATGAGTGTGAACAGAGTTTACTTGTGTTGACAGAGACCTTGTTAAACCTCCGGATGTGGCTTATTTGAAAAAAGTGCATGAGAGTTTTACAGATCTGAGCTCTCATAGTCAGGTTTCTACCAACCATCTTTCTGACTACCATTGTCCCCTTCTTCCCTTATGTTTTGATCATCTTTCAACTTTCCTATTCTTTTGTTTTAAATTCTTTAATCTTGGACAGTTTTATTGTATTTTCCACATCAAATTTTCAAATAAAATCAGCAACATTGAACGAAGAAGAAGCTTTTGATATTGACTAATCAGGAAACCCTAAAACACATGATTTGAGGTAATGAGGGAGGATGCTTGGAGAAGAAATAAAACCAAAAGGAAGAAGAGGACCGCAATCACAGTTGCCAATAAAAAGATATTCCATTGAAAAAAAAAAAGAAAAAGATCACAAGGGGGTTATAACAATAAGGATAATTTAGTTATAACAATTACTATTTTAGCAAAAGAAAGAAACGAAGAGATTGCAAACAATTTTATTTCTTACAAACTATTGCCCTGATAATTTATGTTACAAATTATATAAATGGTACCTTAACTTAAGGGTATGTAACAGTAAAGTACCTAAACTTCAATTTGTAACATAAACTCCCTGATCTTTAATTTTAGTAACATAAACTCCCCTGGTGACTTTCAATAGTTGGATCTAGGTTATTTATGCTGATATTATATTTATCAAATTGAAAAATTATATCTTCATGGATTGATAGTTTCAGAAAAACAGATCTGAGTTATTGAAGCATTGATTTGTGCAACTTGAATCATTAGAATTGTTGCTAAATAGAGAACGGAATTAATTTTTTATTTTTCCAATAAGTGCCAAACTAACAGAGAAAATATAATATAAATTTTAATATAAGTATATAACGAGTGTCATTTCAGTAAAAATAACTTAGAAACTGACTACTGAATATCACAAGGGGTTTTATATTACTTAAATTAAATATTAGAGGGTTTTATGTTACAAATTGAAGTTTAAATACTTGCTGTTACATACTCCTAAGTTGATGTACCATCTATGTAATTTACCCGATTTATAAGTACAACGCAATCTCAATGACTAGAAAAATATCATTTTATTGAAATCTAATTTTTGCATTTCTAAATCTACCCAAAAAGTAAACAAAACTACATATCTCTCCCCCGTATATGCTGACCACCCCTATCTTCCAAGAAGCAAACCAAATGTATGAAAAAAAATTTTAAAATAAAAAATAAAAAGAATAAAGGAAACGAATAATAAAATGGATAAAGCACATGAATGGAGAACAAGCAAATAATACCGCATCCCGCTGGCATCTATGATCTTCCTTTCACTCAATAAGACAAAATTAAGATAAGCTAACCATTTAAAAGCCTAATTGATAAAACTTACATTTCCTGTGCAAAGTTCGGCCAAGATGCAGCCAAGTGACCAGATATCTATCTTTTTATCATATGGAAGCCCCAAGATGACTTCTGGTGCACGATAGGATCTGGATTGAACATAGGAGCACAGATGATCTGTCTCAAAACAGCTACTCCCAAGATCAATTACTTTCACCTCACATCTACTATAGCTTTTCACCAATATATTCTCAGGCTTTAAATCACAGTGTATAAGGCCAAGCCCATGCACAAACTGAAGTGCCTCCAAACACTGAATGGTAATAGACTGCAAAGAAGAATGTAAAAGATGACTATACTAAAGAAAGTGAAAAAAAAAATGAGCACTCTTATGAAGAAAATGGCACACTATAAACCTGCAATCTTGGCATTGTAAAGTAAACCTCTCCTCCTGATTCTCTATTGAACTTATGGAACTCGTACAAGTTTGCCTTGAGAAGTTCACATACAATTAACAAATGCTCCTGCAAATAAAGAATTGTTACTAGGTAAAAATGTAGCATGCATTGAAAAATAAAAAGAAAAAACCTCCATGATTCAGAATAGCAAATCAAATAAGCCTAGTCCCATGACCATATAATAAGCTAAGAGGCATATCTTGTCCTTCTGCATCCATACTACTTTCCAGGTAACTATGGCCAAACTTATTAAACGACATAATGCACTACACTATAATCACCTTGAAGAATTCCTTCATAAAACCCTACCATAAAAGTGATTCTCTTAAATGCCTAATGTTTGAATTATTAAAATTACACATTTGATCTTTAAAGATAATTTGCAATCTTTGCATTTACCTTTACTAAATTTCAGTTGAAAAGAAAAAAGTGAAATACACTTCCCATAAGACTCTCCTCACTAGTACGATACATAATGTTTTGATGGAAGTGACGACATCCACAGCATGGACATCTTGTAAAACTGCTAAAATACAAGTGCTGACTCCTTCACCACCTAACATAAGCCACAGCATTTCAGTATTTACTTTTCCAATTATGCCAGAGTATACGTGTCCTCTATATTGGTGAATGGAAATTGTTTAAACTATTTTAGTGATTATGTTATTAGGTGCCAAAAACTAGTGGCTTCCAAGGCTTACACAATCAAGTACCATGCATAAAGTGAAAATAAAATAATGATGATGTGATGATGATGAATCTCTACATTATACCAAATCCCTGCTGCCAGGGGAAAAAGGGCCACACAAGAAATAAAAGATGAAGTGATCAAATAACAACATTAGAGATAGAGAAGACTAAGTTGAAACTAGCAAGAATTTGAAGTTTCTATAGCTATAATTGATCATTTATCACGTGTGAAACCTGTGACCTATCGTAATTAATAGTATAAGATCCAATAAAGTCTATTATGAAACCTATTACCTATGAAGGTCACATAAAAACCAAAGCTGATCCAGCTTAGCTAGAACACTGTGTCTATTATGGCAAAATATCAAAACATTTTAAGCAAATCAGAAAGAATGCGTGCATCCACTTACTCGGTAATAGAAGTAATCATACAATCTGAGAATGTGGTACTTGTCAGCAGGATCATGCTTGTTGACATACTTTAGAAGCTTTATCTCGTCAAGACTCTGATCAAAGAAGTCCTTGTTGTTTTTTATAATTTTAATACAGACATCAATGCCTGTATGGAGGTCATGTGCTTGTATAGCCTTACTGAAAGCAGCTGATCCAAGATACTCAGTAACATGATAACGCCCAGCTATTACAGAATTCAAAACAACATGGAAGTTCTTGTCCTCTTCAAAGCCAGTTCTGAGCAACAGAAGGAAGAGTTCAGGTGAAGTCTGGTAGAATCACGGAAGAAATGATAAAATCAATGAAATGAAGAGTTTGAAATGAGCAGCTTGCTTGACATTTGGTATGACAAATTGACCGAAGAAAATAAATGGGTATGCAAATTTTTCAGCATATTCCAGACACAATGGAAGGACAACACTGATTAGAAGGAATTATAGGGGCTTTTCATCACATTTGTCTACAAGCCACTTATAGAATACGTCTACATCAACCTTACAAATATATTTTTTAACCACTCAATGCACCCAACCTTTCTTGAAGAAAAGGAATTATTAATAGCTTCTATCCTCTTTTAGGCATTCAAGGAATACAAAAGTTGAAAGTAATTTTATATGTTACTTGCGTTATTTGGCAAATTTAGTTTTATTTCTCTATATAACGAGATAGCCTCTACATGAGCATTTGGTTCACAATTGAACTAGAATATTTTGGGTGTAAGAACCAGAGGTCACATTTTCAGCAAGCCAATTTCATAAAATAAATGAAGCAGGACTATGTATTACAAAACGTTCTTGGTGCATGCTACCAATCTGCGGGGCCAAAGGATCAGCATAATGCCACTGAAAAGAGCTCATAAGGCAGATAGAGTGGTAGATAGAGTTGTAATAGGAAGAAAGATTGTTTATTTTTTAAGAGAATTTATTAGTTCTCTTGAGAATAAAATCTGGTAAAGATGAATAGAATCAATGTGTATATATCCAGTTTCAGGGGACATAAGTGATGATAAAACTTGTCCTATCATCAATTCATCCAGCCTATCAAACAAGGCTAAAGTTACACTACAGTTCAGATTTCTAACAAATAGAATGTTACCATAACAACAGATTCATAGAAGATCAGTCTGTGCAGAGAACCACAACTCCACAAACTCACAGAGGAAATTACAGCTTAGGTTTTCTTTTCCCTCTTTCCAATAAATTATATCATGCAAGAATTTCTTGATAAGGGAAATTAAGGAATCAAGGGATCTCGAAAGTATTGTGACTTAGAGTCCCATGATTCTTGTCCTTAAAACATTTTTCGGGCTTCATTATACTTGATTTCACAGTGAGTAATTCCAAATTCCAATAATTAAGGATAAAGGCAAGGCATGAAAACTACTACCCAATTAAATTATATCCAAAATACATCCATTATTAGCTACCAAAAGTAGAGTAAACAAAACAAGGAGCAGCATCCTACTTAAATAGTTTTTCCAAGAGAACTTCTTCATCAACTAAACTAATTTCTTATGTTGCCCTTAGATTTGTAATCTTTTAAAGATGTTGAAGAAAGAAGTAACCTCAAATTTACAAATTGAAACTTCGTAGGCATAGTAATGTTTGATCCATCCAATGGAAGGAATTCATTGCACAATAAAAAAGACTGAATCAGAAGTCCTATTTATTTTTTCTTCCTCCATATTTCCTTGGATCCTTTGTCCATTCTTTCAGTTTTCCTTGACAAATTTTCAGTCCAATGTTTCTACTGACCTCACATTCCACTTTGTATGAATTACTAAAGAAAGTTGGCCTACTTCATTGTGCTCCCCTCAGTGATTTGGACAATGTTACACTACATTAAAGGTAGAGGAATTTCATTTTAAACTTTTTTCAGTGGTTGACTGCTACATTTTAAACAAAAAGGACAACAAATGCTGCCTTACAGACAAGTTACATAAATACAAACTACATACATATAATATATACTACTTGAATGTATGCACATTAAAAGGAAGGTTATGCTCACTGGTTCAAGAAATCCTCCCAAGGTTAACACTTTCCCCATATCCCCAATCCTTAATTGTAAAAAAGAAAACAAGATAGAGTTGTAAGAAAACTAGTGCACATGGTGAACTTGTAAAGGAGTTCAGTAAAAGCTCATTTGTGTTCATTTATGAAATTAATTGAACAAGTTTGAACATAAATTTTAAGCTTGTTTAACAAATGAATGGACATAAAAACAAATGAAGAAAAACAACATATCAAGTTCAAAACTTCAAATCCTTTCATTTCAAATGCATATCTATCCAAATTCAAAACACAACCTAAATGATTTCTAAAGACATGGGATTTCTTTGGTGAAAAGATTAAATGAAATTTAGCTTTAAGAATGTGAATGCATACTTATTTGAGGATGAATTTGAAAAGCATAGGAAAGAGGTATCACTTTAATTTCACTAAGCAATTTGGTTGAAAAGTGTTTTTTTCCCTCCTTTACAGGTTCCGATATTTTTTACACAATTTGAACAAAAAACTCACATTCAAATCCTTGGATTTCAAATTGCCTATACAAACACAACCTAGATAATCAAAGAGTTCCAATTATATAATTATAGAAACTAGGATGAACAGGTCCAGCACCCATTGCATGCATATTAATGGCTTAAGATTTTAAAGATATGCCTGGTGCATGTGACTAAAACCAAAGGAAGATGGAAGGCAAGGGTGGGCTGAATATTTCACAGGACTATGAAAAAATAAAAGCCATAGTTTTCCATGCAGAATTATCTAATCAAAATTCGCAGTGACATAACTGGCAGAACCTCAGGCCGTGATGTGCAATCGACCAGTAAACAACCACAGAGATTAATTTTATAATTAAAATATTCATCAAAGGAGAACATGCCTGTTTTTTCTATGCACAATCTTGAGGTTAAAAGTCTCAAATTCCTCCTCCTGAGCCTTAATTTGCCTTACTTGCTCTTGCACAGCAGCAGCCTCTTCATCCTCAAGTGATGCCCCAGGATCCTCTTCTCTTGCAAAGCCAATTTCCTCATCCTCTTCTTTTTTGGCATGCTCTTGTTCTGCATAACCATAATTTGAAAGTGATGAGGGAGAAGAAGCAGCAGATCTGACAGCATTGACATTATTCTCATCCCTAGAACTTTTGACAGTTGAAGAATCACTGCTTTTCTGCTTCCATGCAGCAAGCATATCATTTGTCCCGGTTGAAGCATTCATGCGGTCATCAGTTTCAGCACCAATAATCGTTTTACTGTCGTTCGACCATAAAGATTTACCAGGTCCTCCCTGCCCTAATTGCCCATCCCTCAATGGTGGGAGAAATGAAAATCCCCCATCTCTATGATCTTTCACTTGGGAAGATGCAACTTTGTCATTCCCAGCCACATATGTATTGGAATCTTGTTTACTGATTCTCTTTTTATCCTTGTTATGTCTATCTACATATTTCTTGTCTGATTCATGATGAGAGGGTCTCGATCCACCAATTCCAACATCATGCTCATGAAAGTACTCTATATCCCCTTCACTACTGCCTCCAACCAAACTTTCCCGTACTTCACTGCCAAAATCAGCCGCATCACTGTTGATACCCACACCAATTGATCTAACTGAACCATGTTGATCATCATCCACACAAGTATCATCTAGCCGTGGTCTTCCACAGTCATTCAGGGCTTTCCCATCCCCAAGGATGATAAGCTCATTCGTCTGAGTGACAAATCCCTGCCAGACAGGTTCTGCACGCATTAAATTTAGCTCTTCTTCATCCATTAACTGTCCATCATATTGAGCTATTAAATCATTCTCATGAGTCCTATACATTTCAGTTGACAACCCTATAGGATCATCTGAAGCTGTAATTGGTTCAACAGTTTTTGATTGAAAATACTGCTCACCAGAAAAGTAAGAATCCTCCTCAGCAAAAGATTGATCATCATCTTCATCTTTGTTCGGACCTCTTTCCTGCGGGTCTGGGACACTCCCATGTCCTGCTCCCTTTTCATTGTCACTTGGGTAATCAATCTCATGGGCCAGAAACCAGGCCTCGTCCTCAATTGGTTGTCTCATGTATCCAACATCATCATCATCATCATATTCATCAGAATCCCAATATTCATTTGGATAGTCAATTGATTCACTTAGTCCATCACCAACAGTTGCAAAACCAGAAACTAAATCTGATGTATCCTCAGCAATTCCTTGACTTACAGAGAGCCAGCTGCCTCCAGCAATCCTTTTTCCTCCTAACTCATCAATCCGAAGATAAAACATCAGCCAAAACTTAAAAGGAATATCAAATAAAAAGAGAGTAACAGCAAATGGCTCACAAACAAAACAAGAAATTAAAGGCAAAGAAGCTACCTAATGCAGAGAAACAAATAACTCAAGAAAAGGAGTACCCAAAGAGTTCAGATAGTTGGTCTATAACATTATGGAGTATTTTATGTTCATTGAAATAATAGCTGCTCATTCAGTGTGTTATAAATTTGACCAATAATTCTGAAAATTTTCAACAGGTTGAAATTAGAAGTAGCAAACATCTAGAATTTCGGACTCCCAAAAAGTAACCCACGCATAACAAAGACTCCCACAGAAATCTCAAATTCTGACAATTCAAAAGTTACAAAAACATCCCTGTGACTTAAATAAAGGACCAGCAGGTAATATATATATATATATATATACAAGTAAAACTCTAGAGAACTAGAAAGTACCCTATAATTTGCCCAATTACCTCCACATTAAAACTATTCTTAAGCCTCTCAAATATTTGAATATAAATTTTCTTAAATTCCTTTGCTGCATCATTCTCCCTGGTTGGCGAAAACTCAACCTCCAGTTTTGAAAAGCATGAATAACAAAAATGACAATTTCTTGAAAGCTGCCTGTGGATTTGTTAACGAACTTAGTTGGAATAATAAAGTCCTAGAACATCAACTACAAGTAACCCAAATCTATCATTTTCGGCTGTTGAGATACTTGCTAGATTTGTAATGATTATAGACCAGATTTGTAGTGATTATAGACCAGATTTGTAGTGATTATGTGCATAATCAGGGTTAGAATATTGTATAGTACTTATGGCTGTAATTAAGAGCTATAATATTTATTTCTTCCTTTTTAGTTTCTTGTACACAAGTATATATACCCCAATCAGCTTGAAGGGAATAATCAAGCTCTACAATTCTCCAATTGTCTTCTTTTTTCTATTCTTCTCTTCTTATTTAATATGGTATTAGAGCCTTTAAAAGGGAAAAAGGCCTGCTCTTCTTTCTCGTGCTCAGTCCTTGTAAGAAACGGGAACTGTTATTCAAGTGTGACAAGTTCTTGGAAGCAGTGAACCTCACCACCCCTCTAGAAGGCCTTGCCACCCCCCGATCGGCCAGTGACTCCCACGTGCCTCAAAGGTTCTTCAAGCTCGCTACACGCACCGGCGCGTGACGACAGCTCTGACCACATTTCTCGCCGAAAACAACTCTAGCCACCTCGCTAGAAGCCGGCGACTCATCCCTGTACTAGCACCTCTTCTGGGTCCTTTGTCTTCTCACTTCTTAAGGGGAAGCAGTAATTTGGTTTTCCTTGTTCACTGGCCTGTGATTTTTTTTTCAATAGTTATTTTTATCTTTGTGGTCTATTCAACATGTCTGACAAAGCAGATTCATCAGGCACAGGTGCATTCAAACCTTTTTTCTCTTCTATTTCTGGCTCTTCAACTATATAAACTGTTAAGTTAAAAGGAAGTAACAATTATGTGTCTTGGGCTGTTTCACTAAAGTTATGGTTCATGGGGAAGGGATATGATGACCATCTAAGTAAAAATGTCACTAATATTCCTCTAACAGAATGTACAAGTTGGACTAAAATTGATGCTAAAAAAATGTAGTCTCTTATGGCACTCATTAGACCCCAAATTACTCACTCCTTTTTACTCCTATAAAACCTGTTGCAATGTCTGGACTAAGGCCAAAACATTATATACTAATGATGTGCAACGTATCTATAAGGTTGTGTCAAACATAGTCCATTTACAACAAAATCATCAGGATATGGCCAGTTATTTGGGACAAGTTTAAACACTGAAAGATGAATGTAATTCTCTCATGCCCTTTACTGATAGTGTTACTGAACAACAGCGGGACAAATTTTTTTATAGTTTTGACATTGATTAGACTTCGTTCTGATCTTGGTTCTATGAGAGACCAAATATTGACTAGGTTAGTTATTCTTACTTTGAAGAATGTATCTGCTTAGACTTCTTCGCATCTCTTTGAGTAAGAATAACCCAACAGAACTGAGTCGTCAATATTGGCAGTACATCATGGAAATCAACAAGGACAGGGAGGCTATCGAAAAGGCAAAGGAAGGAGACCTCATTGCACCTACTTTGATAAAGGTGGTCACACTCGTGATACCTGTTGGCACTCCATGGTCGACCACCACATGCTAATCAGTCTAACAATGGTGTTCAATCAATTGCACATATAGTCCAATCTAGTGGTAATGGTTTGCTTTCATTACCTGATGCAAAGGATAGTGCAGCTAATGCAGTCACCTTAACTAGAGCATACTATGAGGAATATCTACAGTATCAAACAGCTAGGCAACAGTCTTCTTCAGCCAACATCTCTCACTCTGATAATTCCTTTGCTTATCTAACTAAGTCTTCATCCACTGGTTCATGGATCCTAAACTTCGGTGCCTCTGATCATATATCTGATAATAACAATCTTTTCCCCACTCTTATTTCTACTTCCATACTACCCAAAGTCACCTTAGTTGATGGCTCACAAACAGTAGTTAAAGGAATAGGAGAAGTAAATATTCTTCCTTCTATTCCCTTAACTATGATTTTATTCGCCCCTGAATATCCATATAACTTAATTTCCATTAGTAAGTTAACTAAAAACCTTAATTATTCTATCACCTTTACTGTTAACTCTGTTGTTGTGTAGGACCGGGGTTCAGGGAAAATGATTAGAGCAGAACATAAGTCACAAGGACTGTACCATCTCTCTACTCAAAATCCTCTAGCTGCTTTTGCTTCCACTACCTATCCTAATCTTATTCATAGTCATTTGGGTCATCCAAGTCTTGGCAAGTTACAAAAAATAGTTCTTAGTTTTTCTACTTTGTCTTCCTTAGAATGTGAGTCATGTCAACTTGAGAAACAACCTCGTGCTTCCTTTCCCAAGCGAGTCAATAGTAGGGCTACCTCTATATTTGACATTATTCATTCAGACATTTGAGGTCTAAGTTGTGTTAGTTCAACTGCGATTTCATTATTTTGTCATTTTTATTGAAGATTATTCTTGTTCCACTTGGTTATTTTTATTAAAAAATCACTCTTAATTATTCTCTATCTTTCAAAATTTTTGTGCTGAAATTCGTAATCAATTTGGTGTTTCAATAAAAGTTCTACACAGTGACAATGCAAGAGAATATCTCTCTTCTCCCTTTACTCATTTCTTGTCTTCTCAGGGCATTTCTCATCAAACTTCCTGTGCTTATATCCCTCAACAAAATGGGGTCGCCAAACAGAAAAATAGGCATCCCATTGAAACTATCTGAACCTTACTCATACACCATAATGTTCCCCTACATTTTTGGAGGGATGTTATTCTTACTGCTTGTTATTTGATTAACAGAATGCCCATTTTGCAGCATCAAAGTCCTCATTCAATCTTATTTCTAGACTAGAATTCCCATCAATTGACTCTGCGTGTGCTTGGATGTGTATGTTTTATTCATGATCACACTCTTGGTAAAGACAAACTCCAACCTAAATCAGTAAAGTGTGTCTTTTTAAGATATTCTCGTCTTCAAAAAGGATATAAATGCTATGATCCAACTACAAACAGATATTTTGTCTCAGCAGATGTAACCTTCTTTGAAACGTCTCCTTACTTTTCATCCAACACAGCAAACAGAAATTTCAGTCCTAATGTCTTGCCAGTTCCTACCATTCCACCACCTCGAGTCAACCCACCTCCTCTCCAAGTCTACTCTCATCGTCCTTATCCTCCTGCTAATATCCCTAATATTCCTCCATATGATACAGGTATAGAAGCAGTTCCTGGTGATTCATCTCCCGTGCCACCATACCAACATCGGTCATGCCACCAATAGAAACAGCCACTCCTCCTATTGCCATTCGAAAAGGCATTAGATCATCTCGTAATCCTCATCCAATTTATAATTTTTTGAGTTATCACCGTTTGTCTCCCTATTACTATGCTTTTATCTCCAATGTGTCTAATGTACTTATCCCAAAGACTATTAGAGAAGCATTGGACCATCCAGAGTGGTTTGCTACAATGGTTGAGGAGATGACTGCTCTTTATAATGATGAAACTTGGGATTTTGTGCCACTACCATAGGGATAATCTACCATTGGATGTAGATGGGTTTATACAGTTAAGGGGAGAACTGATGGGAAAATTGACAGGCTTAAAGCTCGGTTAGTTACTAAAGGGCACACAAATATATGGGCTAGATTACAATGATACCTTCTCTCCAGTAGCCAAGATTGCATCTGTTCGTCTACTCATTTCCTTAGCTACCATCCAACACTGGTTAAGAATGCTTTCTTGCATGGCAAACTAGTTGAAAAAGTATACATGAATCAACCACCAGGATTTGTTGCTCAAGGGGAGTCTAACTTGGTATGTCATCTTAAAAGGTCTCTATATGGTCTTAAGCAGTCTCTAAGAGCATGGTTTGGTCAGTTTAGTGTTGTGGAATAACTCGGAGTGAAACCGATCATTTAGTATTTTTCCGACATGATGGTCATGGCAAATGCATTTATTTGATGGTCTATGTTGACGATATTGTCATCACAAGAAATGATCATGATGGAATTTCCCAACTCAAACAACATTTATTTCTTCCTTTTTAGTTTCTTGTACACAATTATATATACCCCAATCAGCTTGAAGGGAATAATCAAGCTCTACAATTCTCCAATTGTCTTCTTTTTTCTATTCTTCTCTTCTTATTCAATATCAGCAACTTGAAGTACGAAGCCAAACTCCTTGTCCCTTCTATTTTTCATTCAATGGCATTCTTGACAAAGAATTCTTTGCATTGATGCTCAATCTCCTTTTCATACAAATCTGGGATGAAAGTTTTGATGTTGAGACGGCAATTCCAGCTTGTTCAGCTTTTTTTCTAGCTCATCATCTTGTTGCACAGGCTCTTATGGTTGCTACCTCTTTTGTTGATGATGAGGCTCATCTAATTGTATCACATCCATTCCATGATGTCCAGAAATCCATGCACGTAATTCTTAGATCTGCTCTTGGTTTTTGAGACATTGTATCAGATTTTTATAGTCATAATTCTGAACACCAGAAATTGGAAGATTAGAGCTAAATTTCGGACTTACTTGAAGGCTAGGATGAGTCAGAATTTAGTTGGAACAATTAGAGTTTGTGAAATGATGGACTTTAAAAGCGAGATTAAACAAGAAAAGGAGAACTGTCGCCTATAGACAGTAAAATAAAAGGTTTAGACTTCACACCTAAACTTCCTAAGGCACCACCCAAGGTTTCATAGGCATCATGCCCGGGATTGAATTGCATCACACAACTTGAAGTATGACTGCTGGAAATTGTATTGATAAAAAACTTAGAAACAACATTACAAACATATGCATTTATAAACTCAAAAAGCAATCCTGAACATCTAAGGATCTGGACTTCCAAAAAGTACCCTTAACCAACAAGGACACTAAGTAAAAACTCCTACAGAAATCTTGATAACTTTCCAACAATTCTAAAATTACAAAAATATCCATGTGACTTAAATAAAGAACCGGTAGCTGATATATTAAAAAAGACACATAAGTAAAACTCTAAAAGTATTAAAAAGTACTCTATAATTTCCACAATAAGTTCTAAATTAAAACTGAAACATAATCCTAAGTCTCTTGAGTATTTGAATGTGAATTTTCTTGAATTCCTTGCTGAATCATATAATTAGGTGAACGAGGAATTTCCTGCGTGCCCAAGCAATAAATAAATAAATAAATACAAGAAAGAAAAGAAAATAACACAATAAAGCTGTGCAATCTGACTGGCACAACCAAAGCCCCACAAACACAGAAAAACCCAGTCTGTCAAGAACCCTAGCATTTTTTTTCCAAACCAATATGACAAATCATGACAAGTATACCCAACCAAAGTCTTTAATCTCCTTTTTCAAATCATGACAGTGTAGAAATTCAAGACTAGAATGGGATCAAAATTCAAAAAAGCAACGGCAGCCAAGACTAAAACAAGGTCAAAAATTCCCAAAAATAAAAAGAGAGAGAGAGAGAGAGAGCAAAACGCAGCAGCAGTAGCAGCCAAGGGTAGGAGCAGAGAGATACTTAAGCTGTGTGAACCTTGAAAATGGAAAGTATTTGGAATCCCACATGGGAAATGTATGAAATGAAAGGGAAAAATACATATAGTTGGGTTGCAACATTGAATTAGATAATCATTTTGATATATAAAGCAACATAATCACTTCTACAAGCCTATATTAAAAATGAATAAAGGTATAATATGCCCAACACTCTCTTCGAATTTCATAAAAAAGACTGCTAGCAGGCGACCTCGATAGTGGTGTTTCAACAAGATTCAAGTGACAAAAATGTAAATTCCAAAGACGTCCTAGCGCATCGATATCGAATTAAGATAGATGGGGTCATTCCGAGTCTAGTGGTGGTGGTCTTTAGGCATGAGAAGGCTCGCAGGAAGTGATGGTTTATGAGGCGTGCCATTTTTGGGCCTTGCAACTTTCCTAGTAGGCGCAAGCCTCAGTGATATCACCCACCTTTGAGGCTCCGAGACATAGACCATTGGGCTAGCGTGCCTTGTGCCTGAGGTTCACCTATGATATTTTCAACTCAACTAAACTCAACTCAACTAAGCCTTCATCCCAAAAATTTTGGGTCGGTTATATAGATTCGTTTTCTCCACTCTAAACGATTTTGGGTTAAATCCTCAGAAATGTGTAATGCTTCTAGGTCATGTTGTACTACTCTCCTACCTATGATATTTTCAACTAAAAAAAAAAAAAAACAAAGAAAGAATTCAAACCTAAACTACGACCTACTAAGGATGTCAACCTTGAACAACATCTAAATGCAAATACAAAGCTACTTTTACGATGATTGAATAATTCTTAAACTAGACACTTCCTCAACAATATGCAAGTTATATACGACATTGACAAAACTAGCCACACTATAAGGAAAGAAGAAAATGAAGTCCTTAATAAATTGCAGGTGAGACAGCAATAGTTTCATCAGACCCCACTCTTGTATCTTGAATCATGCAATCAAAACATCCCTATCAATCACTCGATCAAGAATATCAACAACAAGGAGATGAAGGATCACTTTACCCAACTCAAGTCATCAAACCAAGTTTTAGCCTCTAATAATAACAAAATGCATGGATGGTTAAGCATTAATAACCCTAAACTAGCTGCTACACCTCATGTGTCATTGAATTGCTAAATGGGAAAAATTAGGTCCTATCATGTAGCTTCATACTGGCTAAGTTCAAAATTTGGAGATAAGTGCACTCCATTTTATCCATAACTTTTTACCATAAAACCTTAGCACAACTAATCATAAACCTTCTCAAAGTTCAACCTTAAACTAAACCCCACTTACATCTAGTGATAAATCATGTCAGTAAAATAGATCGCAAGGAAAAATCCATTGAAACTAATTTGCTTCTATTTCCACTTTCCATAAGAGGGATAGAGCTTTTTCCAATTGTTCACTAGCACCCTCTTGCATAGTTTTTCTGAATTTTGAAAATGCTTATGATTATTCTAGAAGAAAAACAAAAGGCAAGGTAGAGCTAAGACCTCCATGTAACATCAACAACTGCAATACTACTTAAACAACATATAAAATTCATTTTACTCCAATGAACACTCAACAGACAACAAAAGTTGGCCATTGGAATTTCTTGTCATTCAAATGCCACATCAAAAGACTACTTTTTTTAGGATCAAAATATGTGTCACATCAACAAATCTAAAAGCATTAGCAGACCCTCCCTAGTCCCTAGGCCATGTAATTGGCACAAATTTTAAAGTACACACATACAATTAATATAGATATTAGCCATAATTGAACATTAGACCTAGGGTTGTGAATTTTCTGCTCATCAGCCTAAAAAATAAGCAAGGGAAGTGGTCATGCAACTCCAATGCAATCTTAATTTCTATAGAAAAGACAAAAAATTTTAATTTACAACATGAAAGCCATATTGCATCCATATGCTTATGAGCAAAAAAATGATAATGCAACTATTAGCATTCTATTGGGGGAAAATAAACATATATCCCCTTCTTCTCTGTCATGGGAAGAGTAAATTGTAGTGAAGGAGGAGGACACGTTTTTCCAATTGCTCAAAGTTCAAACTATGCTTTTTAGAATAAGCATGAAGGAAACAACCAGGAAAAAGTTTGTCATTGTATGATAGAATATGAACCTCTAAAACTTCTTTGGCTGTAAGAGAAATTATTTCCTCTTTATCTAATGTCTCAAAGTCAAATGCCAGTTTCTACATTTCAAGACAGGATATAAACACAAGACTACCATAAACACTACGGTCTTAATCTCAATAGTCAACCAGGTAGCTATCCTCTGAAACTAGAATAGCATACCTCACTGATGAAGAAACAAACTAAACCAGGTAATAATCCCCTGAAACTAACATGAATCAACATCTTAAAAAGCTGGAATTAGCTAATAGTTTTATGATAAATAGAATTTGAATCAAGATGGTTGACTAATTATTTCTTCTACATTTTTCCCTTTTCTACTTCTGAATCAATGATTATGATCTACAGTTATATTAAATCTTAATAAAAATAAATTAATTAAATATTACAGTCAGAGGATGAAAATATAAATGTAACAAACATCGTCATCCCATTAGAAAACCAAAAATTATATGAGCTTAGGTGTCGCATAAAAAATATTCATCTTAAGAGCTAACCTGAAGAGTTGATTTCTTGTCCAACAGGAACATCGAGATATGACCCAATAAGGAAAGTATTATCAGTACTGCTGTGCTTCACAACTGGCCCATCACGCTCAAACTGTTCCTGCCAATTAATGTTCAATGGTTTGTCTTCTGACTTGAGTTTAACAGGTGGAAGCCTTGGGAATTCTTCCTTTGGATTATCAGATGCAAGAGAAAAACTTAAGCCACTTAAATTCTTTTGCTCTGTACTCCCCTGAGACTTCCCAAAGTATAAAGCTCTTCCAACCTCATCCACCTGCTCTTTGATTGCCACCCTAACATCACCTATGTCTGTTTTCTTCTTTTCTTCTCTTTTGTCCAAACTAGCATTGACATCATAACTGGTTGATACATTCCCCTTGGGAAAAGGAAAAACAGTCTTGACAGGACAATCTTTCCATGTTGTTGCAGTGCTAGTGTCCTCACTTCTACACCACGTGTTTTCTACAGAGTATGCAACAGGAGTCTTAAGTTGCTGATCAGGTTCCTTTGATTCACTAGTCAGAATTCTTTCATACTTGGATTCTGCTTTAGCATTAATAGTACTTGTGCTTCCAGGCCACAAACCCCTCTTTTCACCAGAGAAGACAACCTCTTCTCCACATTTTGCAATTGCTCTACTAGAGCAGTTATCAGTGGGACCACCATCATTTTGGTAAGGTTCAGAAGAATGACCAATGCGAGCATTAAGGTTCCACGAATATAAATCAAGGACACTATCCTCAGAATCAATTGTGCCAATTGCTTCATTAGGCTTACCACTCCACTCTCCAACCAAAGCAGATTTTCTCCATTTGCTTTCAGAACCATTTCCACTTGTTCCACACTCTATTTCTTTAATAATAAGTTCATTAGAAACTTCAAAGCTATTTTGAGAACCAAGCACCTGATTATCAGTTACATGTTTGCTCCCATTCTCCTCATCCAACACCTTTCCCAATTCCTTGTCTTCAAGGGTAAGTTTTTTAAGAAATCCATTCAAATCAGGGCGCTTACTAAGCTCACTGCATAATGCTGCCTCAGCTCTGGTGAAGCCATTTCTTCGCAGAAAGTCCAGAATCACATCTACTGAACTTGTGTCTGCCATAATCAACTGCTACAGATCTACTAGCAAATGCTAGGAAGAATAATTAACCAAGCCTGAAAGAATAAGCAAAAGCAATGGAAGGAAAGTTTAGTTAATAAAGCTCAAAAAAACAACAAAAAGAATAATAATTATTAAGAAAAGGAAATAGTAGGCTCAAGCAAATGCTGTAATTGAATTTTCTTATCTCCTTTTTGTTTTTCTTTTTTTGGATAATTGTGAGAACGAGAGATTTGGACTGATAATGATAAACTCCTTTTCTAAGAAATGCAGCTATGAGCAAGGTTATGCAACAACCACATAGGCTTGTTTTTCTAGATAAGTTGTGCTTTAGCCACCAAAATTTTGTATTTTCTAGGGTCCTGAATAATGGGAATTATCAAAGTTTGAAAGTTAATATCCAACTTTCACATTCCGCCATATGCCAAATACAGCATTGCCTTATTGTCTGACAAACAGGATCAAAGCAAATACTTAACAACAAAAATCCTCGTTTAATTCACCCATTAATAGAAAAGGGCAAACCCAAATAAACTACCAACTTCAAATTCTCTCTTCACAAAACGAACATTAGCTATGATAAAAATGCATACCCCAAAACCTGAGGAGATAAAAACAGAAAAAAGAGCAGAAGGGAAGAGAATAAAAAAAAAAAAAAATTGAAAGCCACATCCTCATTCCTTTCTCTCCCCCACAGATACATAGAGAGAGAAGCATTGATACGTTATAAGACCCAAAATTCAAAATCACAGTTAATCACATTTGCAAAATTTTCCCACCACCAAAAAGAAAAACCCTAGAGACGCTTCCAAACACAAATCAAATCCAAAAAGATGTGAAGATCCACAACCGTAACGCAAAAACCCTAAAATAATTTAGCACCAATAAAATAAAAACTAAAGAAGCAACACCAAACACTGAATGAATCGCACACCTGTAATCTGCTGATTGAATAAAAAAAAGGACATGCATTGCATCAAAAGAGATACTTACAGATCGAAAATGGAGCAAAACTGAAGAGATTCTGAGTGTGGGAAGGAAGAAGAAGAAGAGAGTTTCGTAAGAGTGCAGATTCCATAGCCATATCAAAAGGAAATCATCAGTAACATAAAGTATAATACCAACAAAATACTTCGAATTTGCATTTCGGTTTCCCTTCTTTTCTATTTTTTAAATCAATTTCGGCCAGCAGTTTCTCTCATGCCCGGCATGGCACACGGGAGCTAAGAGCTTTGTAATAATAATAATAATAATAACAACTAAGCTATGATATTGTACGTTGAATGTGCACAAGAATTGCCTCGATATTTGTGTAATCTTAGTTTTAGTTTAATCCAACGGTGCATAGCCTTTTTGTCAAGGTAAGGGGACGATGACTTTGAACCGGTAAATAATTTATCTTAGACCGGTTTTTTTTTTAAGACGTTCTATAAAAATAATTTTAATAAAATTTTTACTAATTTTTACTATAATTTCAATTTATGTTGAGCACGTTCTATATAAGTTCAGAAGGCCTATAATTTTACTAATTTTTAGACATGCTCACAAATTAAACATTGATGTAATGTTAATAATAATTTTATCTTTTAAATTTTATTTTATTATTAATTTTGTCTTTATATTTTATTTTTATTAATAAATTAATCTTTGTGGCCAGTAAATTTTTTAATGCTAATTTATCGGTAGAAATAAAATATGAGAATCAAATTATTAATGAAAATAAAATTTAAAAATTAAATCATTATTAAATTTACATTAAAAATTAACATGTGGGTCTTATTAAAGCTTAAATACTTAATTATAATTTATTCTTTATTTATAAATTGAGAAGAAAAAAAAATAAATAAAAAAGTATAGTTTGATCAATTTACCTCTCTTTTTAGTAAAATAGGCCAACTTAGTCCAAATTACATTAAGTGAGAAATCTAAATTATTAATGTTAAATTGCATTATTATCGTCAAGTAATTATTATTCAGTTCTTGAAATTTTACAAGAGTAATAAGTTCTTATATTTGAAAATTTAAAATGTTTTTCAAAAAAATTTTTCTTTTTAAATATTTTATTATTGGAATGATCGAATATTATTAAACTTGCCGATTTTGATTTTTAATTTTAAGATAAGACTTTGAGAGAAAAATAATTGACTATGAATTTTTATTTTAATTTTTAATTGAATTTCATTTCATGTCATTGTTATTATTTTCTTTTTTAAGAAGGGATTGCAAATTAGAGCTTAGCAGAATTATATTCAAATTGGAAAATCGAATCGAATCGAGTCAATTCGGTTCAATCGGTTCGGTTTTAAAATTCAATCGGTTCAGTTCGATTTTATATTATAAAAATTTCAGTTATTTCGGTTTGGTTCGGTTTTGAAGAGAAAAAAATCAGTTAAACCGAATAGTAATTTATATAGTTAAATCAAACCGAATCGATTTTTGAATTAATTTATTTTTATGAAAAATTTATGAATTATATTTAATTTTATATATATTAATTGTTTAATTTCATTGATTAATGATTATTAGGTTCAAACAAAAGTTAAAATTAGACCAAATAACTTGAAAATCAAGTCTAAATTAAAAAATAATAAAAAATCAAACAAATCGATTTAAATCGAATCGAACCAAAATAAAATGGTTCGATTCGATTCGATTTTTCATCCATTTCGATTCAATTTCTAAAATTTACGGTTCAATTTTTATAATTTAATTCAGTTTGGTTTGGTTCGGTTCGGTTTGAACCGAATGCTCACCCCTATTGCAAATGGCAAATGATAAATAATAGACAAATAAAGAGGCCAAAATTTAGCTTTTTTTGACAAATTTGGGAGGAAAATTTTCCAATTAGTCTTTAGTTAGTCGCGTACTCGAATGTGAACTACATTGATATATTTTTGTTGAATTTTGAACAAAATTATTTTAATTTTTCTATTTTAAATTTAATTATAATTGATTATCAAATTCAAGAAATAGATTTAACATTTTTTTTTTAAGGCAGAAGAAATTTATTCAGAAGAATCCTTTTAGATGAAACAAATACAAGAGTCGATTAAAAAGAAGATGGCGGTTAAACAACAAAGCATTTCGAGCAATAGCATGAGCTGCTCTATTGACACGCCTACTAATTCAACTAAGAGAAAAGGACACTCCTTGTTATAAAAGAACTTTTGCAGTCCAGAATGATGCTTTCAAATTCCACTTCCTCTAAAACCATAGTAAATAACATCATTTTCGAGTCAACCTCATCATCAACTTAAAGTCATATCATGATCTAGCAACCAGGAAAGTAGGGACGAGCATTCGGTTCAAATCGAATCGAACTAAACAAAATTAAATTATAAAAATCAAATTATATATTTTATAAACTGAACCGAACCGAAATGGATGAAAAATCAAATCGAATCAAATCGTAATATTTTAGTTTGATTCGATTCAAATCGATCGGTTTGATTTTTGATTATTTTTTTAATTTAGACTTGTTTTTTAAGTTATTTGATCTAATTTTGACATTGGTTTGAACCTAATAAGCTAATAAATGAAATTAAATAATTTATATATACATAATTAAATATAATTCATAAATTCTCCATAAAAAATAAATTAATTCAAAAATCGATTTGGTTCGATTTGAATATATAAAATTATTATACGGTTCGGTTTAATAGGTTTTTTCTCTTTAAAACCGAACCAAATCGAAATAATTGAAATTTTTATAATATAAAATCGAACCAAACTGATTAAATTGAATTAATTCGGTTCGATTTAATTTTTTAATTTGAACCGAAATCTGCTCACTCTTATAGGAAAGAGCTTCTCGAAGGCTAATGACCCCAGCCAAATAAGGAGAAACACAAAAAAGTCTATGCCCACTAATAGTAACAATAAACATCCCATGACTATCACAAAGAATAGCATCGAAACTTGCTTTAGATTGTATCAAAAAGAGAGCCACATCCACATTGCATTTGAACCTTCCCTCAATCGGTTTCGACCATTTTATAGGAGAGCTCAATTTAGATAAAGCTATAGAGAATGGATTACTGACATGTTTAATTCTATCTCCTTCCTTTAGATAATTGAGAGCAAAGGAAACAATCTCCTGAGGACCTAAAACTTTTGCTGCCATAACAAGTAATTGTGCGAACACCAAATGCTCGAAGGAATAAACCCAACCTGAGCCACTGTGGGTGAATCTTGCATCTTTAACATGACATGAAAAATCAGAGAAAGACAACCAATTACTCACTTATGAACACCCATCAAACTCCAACAATTGAACGCTTTAGAACAATGGAGAAAAACAATTAATTTAAGTTAGAGTTGTAAAAATTTTAAAAAATCATTTTTTTTTTGATAAATTCCCTTTTCATTTATAAAATATAGACATTTAAGAAAAAGAGATTGAAATGGTTTAATTGTTGAGTAACTTGAATAAATGTTCTTAAATATTTGAAAATATTGTCTTTTAAGTCAATTAAATGATAATACTTGGTATTTGGATTTAATTAAAAATTATATTATTATTTTATAATTGATGGCTTGGCATATGGATTTAATTGTCATAAGAAAAGCAAACGTCAAAAGTGGATTGTAATTTTAGTAAAATAATATCCTATAATATATAATTACCAGAAAATATTGGGTACTAAATTGTAATTTTATTATTCACATTAAAAAAAATATGATTTTAATTATTATTAAAAAAGTTAAAAAAGTTATTTTATTATTGTAATAATTTTATAATTAAAATATTTAATATTAATTTTAAATATTTTTCATAATAGCCTATGCAATGGTAATATCAAGTAGGCTGCTCGGCTGGATGACCATTAGATCAAAAGCTCCCGAACGGAGCCGAAAAATTTCTATTGAAAGGGCTGAATAATCATAATATATAAATAAAATTATTCACATACATATACATATAAAGTGTATAAAATATAAAATAAATAAAAATAATATAATTCAAAAAATTATAACAAAATTATTATAAATAAATATAATTATTGTAAAATTATACATTTGAAAAAAAAAAACAGAATCAAAATATTATGTTAAATTCTCAATATAAACACCAATATAAAATAAAAAAAGTAATTACTATAATTAAACATACATAAAAAATAAAAAATTAATAAAATAAATATACCATATATAAATATATATTTAAATTGATCAATAAAATATTTACATAATAATTAAGATCATAAATTATATCTATGATAAAATATATTTTTATTTTAAATAAAATAAAGGAGAGAAATCGAAATGAAATAAAAAAAATATTTACCTATATAATGAGAGAAAGAATAAAATAAAAATAGAAAATAATTTTAAATTTTTTAGAAACTAAATAATTTTATTTTGTAAATATAAAAAATTTAAATAATTAATTTTTAATTAAATTTATATACATATTTAATGGTAATTAAATAATTTTAATATTTAAATTTAAATAATAATATATAAATTATAAATGATTAAAGATCGATATATAAAAAAAAATTTCGAGGAGTTATTAATTAATAAAAGAATACAAATTTACATCATTTGTTTAATTTTTTTAATAAATATTTAGAGAAATTAATAAGAATTTTAGAAAATAATTAATAAAATACCTGCAAAAGCTCATTCAAACCTATCAACAAACAGATGATTGGCGAAGCTCAGACTGATTGTACCTGGTTTTGGGGATGAGTTGCTGAATCATTTGGAGATTTTGCATACATGTTGATGTCTTGCAGATTCTTAGCTCCCTTGGGGATAGGAGTATGGGGCTTATCAGCTGTTATCACGGCTGTATGTTAGGAAAAGGGCAGGGGGAAACCCCTCTCCCCTCTCCCCTCTCGCCCTCAGTGTTTGGCTTTTCACTGATACACGAACCTATAAATCCGTTTTATAATCTGGAGTTGCAGGTACATTTGATCCTGATCTCCGGCCAGTGCTTGAACTCGCTGCTGACTCCTAATTGTGTGAGCTCAAGGGAATTCTATTTGGTCCCAGGCCTTGATTTGGAACTCATACTCGGATTTTATTTTGTCTTTCTTGAAAATTTTCCATGAACAATTTAAGAAATGAAACTTTTCTTTCCCTGGTTTTGAAGATGTTGAGTTACTTTAGTCCTTTGCTAAAATCCATTGCGGGGAGGGGAGTGGGCATTTATTATGCCATAATCGAAGAAGACGTGGCAGAGCAGGAAGCTTTTATAGAAGCTCTGGAGTCCCGATTCCTATTCCTTGCTGCTGATGCCAGGTCGACGATAAGGTATTTGAACTTGAATTTTCATGGGCATTGATAGATAATATAATGAGTTCCAAATATTCATCTACTATTAGTTCTATGAGTTAGCCAACTTCTTTGATTAAATAAGTCGTTCACCACCATTTAGATTGCTGTAAATTGCAAAACAATTGAATGGAAATTCCCAATGAATGAATTTATGTGCTAGTATAAAAAGGGTGTGTGTCACTTATGCATTGGGAACTTTGGGTTGGTTTGACATATGACCTTTTCCTTTTATTACAAGGAGGCTATATTTGTGATTGAACGGTAGGGACTTTTACTCAAGTCAAGCCAATGATATGGTGCACTATATTAACTCAATTTGTATCTCAAAACTTATAGTGAACTTGATTGATATTTATTTTTCATATTTGAACTGAATTTGATGTGTACTCAGGGTACTCAAGCTTCACTTACTCAGTAATAACAGGCTTAAGTAAGTTTTCCATTGATTTGGGTTGAAGCTTGAACAAACTTGAGTCGGCTTGGGTTATATCATTTAAATTTCACATATAAAAATTTAGGTACTTGGGTAGGCTCTTGAGCCTCTTTCAGTTGAGTAATTGAAATAATCAACTATGCTCAAGTTTGTTTTAGCTACTAGAGCTTAAGCTTGACTTGATTACAATGGACTTTAGTTTGATTATCTTGCAAGTCGAGTTCAAATAGTTCACAGGTAGCTTCTAAACCCATGATCTCAAGTCACAAAAGGGCATATTTATAGTTGCACCAAAATTTATATTGCATCCTGACTACAAATAGAGTATTACATTTAAACTGTGTTTCTATGTCTTATGGTAGGGGTAGGCCTTTGGCCTTTGATAGAGTTAGGAATTTATTAAGAACACAAATGAGAAAGAAAGGAAATATGGACTTTTATTATTCACTTCTTAAATGAGAACAAATGAAAATCAAATTCACTCAAGAACAATAAAGGAACTAACAAATGAAGCAATCAAGAACAGAATAAGAAAATATCCCAATGCAGCAGACTAATGTTTCTGCTTTCCCAGGCAACATGCCAGAATTTCAGAATACAAAACACACCCATTTCCCTTATCCCCTGTTACATTTATAACCCAACTAACATTATCCCTAACAAACTGAAGTTAATCCTCTTTAATCAGCAGATTGCTCCTCCCTTGAAGTTATCCTTATCTGATCTTTTTGTTGGAGTTATCTGTCACATCCTTCCTTTTTCTTCTATAGTAGACTTTGAGTTGTTCTGGACTGTTGTCCTTATCTGGTAATGCCACTTGATTCATAATAGCCTTCATATAGAAATGTGTTGCTTGCTGTTAGGAAAAAAGTTAAACATTTCTTGTTTTAGAAAATTGTCAACTGAAGACCTAGAAGCAGAAATTTTCCTTCATCTAGTTCAAGATTATTCAAGGTACTTTTACTTATTATTGCTTATCACTTCACTGAATTCTTGCATGAGCATTGTTGAAGCATATGTAAATTTTATGACATTGTATTATAATAACCATTGGGTAGGAGATGAAGTGAGATCCATAAAAAAAATTTAAAATTGATTATTGAAAAATAATGCAGGAGGGCAATAATTAGGAAAAAAATAAATGCTAGAAAAAACATGAAGATAAGTTCTTATTTGCATAAGAAATTAAGATATGGTTTTTGTTATTGTCAGCTACTGTGGAAGTATTTATTTGCTTAAAATAGAGCATGTTTCCCATAATTAAACAAGGCCATAAGACTTTTTTGGAGTTCTAGCTTCTTGTCAGAATTCCAAAGGTGATTTAGTTGATCTTTTATATTTCCCTTCTTACATGGATGCTTAGGTATTAGCCGTCGCTATTGCCGGCCATTTGATATAATATTTTAAGATTTAAAGGGTCATAATTTCTAAGAAATATAATTTACATGTTGATAAAGAAATTACATTTCTTTATTTGTAATGATTTATAGTGACCAAAAATTGCTACTTCCTTCATATAGTGAAGAATCAGGTACTTTTCCAGGTATCTGGGAATTATCTAATTCTAAGGCATGTAATGATCAAGGTAGGATGGAAATTATGACTAGGCAGGCAGGCAGTGGAGGGGACTAGCCTTTGCTACTCTAAAACTTAGGCCAGCAGAGGTTCAGTCAATGATTTTGAAGGTATTCATATATACCAACTTAATTACTAGATTTTCTTTTTGATCCTTAAAAATGATATGGATTCCCCTTTTAGTTTCTCTTCTTTTTCTCCTGTCTCTTCATAGGGTGGTGGAATGTTTGCATAGTTAGGATTTTATCAATTGGTAAGAGATGGACTTCTTAATGTTAGTTTATTTCATCCTTGAGTCTTTTCTTTGTGTCCCTAAGCTAGTTTGATTTTGTTATAGTTTATAGGTACATTATTTGGAAAAGTGTTTCTAGAAGCTGCCAACTATCAAGTTAAAAAGGAAGTCATCGGGAAGGTATATGCTCAACATCATAGTCCTAGGGATTTGCTTGGACATTTGGACATGGGCAATTTCTCTCCAGGTTTAGAGTTTACACCAATAATCCACCCTCGGGCCAATATGGACATCTGTCAAGACAAAATGTATCATTTCTAACTGAATATGACATTAATAAGAAAAATGTACAAGCTTGGCTTTAGCTTCAATTGAGCCTTAACGGGAGCACAACCTTTACTTTCCCTTTGCTTGATGACATTACCAGCTTATGGTGAAGCTCGATACCCTAGTCAATGTTAATGAGGTATTTTGTTCACTTGTAGCTCTTATAATTTCTCTTATCAATGTAAATATATAGGAGATATTTTTTTTGGCTCTTCATGATTAAACAATTGCTTTTTTTGGGCTTTGCCCTCCCTTGAATCCAGCGTTGTTCGAACTAGAAAAGGAGGCATGCATCACTCCTTGGCTTGAGCTAAAAGTGGGCGTTGCTCTAGAAGTTGATCCAAAACCCTCAGGCAATAGCCCATTCTGTCATTTGACCCATAATCATCTAGCTATTATCCTTTTCTATTCCTCTAAGCAAGTATCCTGTTAACCTTAGCAACAAGTTGAAGCTGTCTCGCCTTCTTAAGTAAAGACGTGGGAGCTTATTTGTTTTGGATTTATTCAATTTTTTTTCCTAAGCTCTTTTGAGGTGGGAAGAAAAATGGTACAAAAAAATCCTGAGACCATCTTATAGCGAATTGAAAGGATGAATAAGTTCCACAAAAACTAGCTTTACTTGCAAAATTCATTGGATATTTGCCTTGACCCAGAGTAGGAAGCATGGCAAATAGTCACTGTTGGCAAGAAATTAGGCCTGGTTTTCTCCAAACTTGATGAGGTGGTGGCGCTATACTTCTTAAAGCAGATTAAGGATGACATGAATCTATTTCAAGGCATTAACCAGTAGAGGCTCTTTCGGGATCAAGTTTTGGCTTCGTTTTTTTGGTTCTCGATTGCTTATGGTAGTTTCTATCTCTCTTAAAGTAGTCTCTTCTTTTCCTTCTCTTTTTTTGGCTGGGCAGAGCTTGGTTTCTTAGTTCTCAAGAAGTGTTATTTCTTTCGCCTTTCACTTTTAGCTCCTAGTTAGTATCTTTGTTCTTTTTTTTTTTAGTAGAATCTCTGTTCTTCTTTTGTTTATTTTTGTTCTATTGTTTCCTTGTTGTTTTTCTTTTGCTAGTTTTCTGGCTTTTTATAAAAATCTTTTTTCTTATAAAGAAAAAAACTACTTTTCCATATAATTTGGCATCACATAGTTGAAATTGTTGGCCATCTTACCATAACTGTGTATCATGCAAGTAAAATATTTTAAGAAAATGATATACATGTTTTGGGATATGCATTTAAATTGGCTCCTTCTACCATTATTGTTAAAATTTCAAATTTGCTAGTGGAACATATGATATAATGGTTGGTTTGTTAACATTTAAATAAGTAAAAAATATTGATGCTATCAAACTACAATTTGCTATATTGTTTTACTTCAGAACTTAACTGCAGAAATCTTGAATGAATTGTTTTCATTAATCTACAAGAAACTATACACTGATATGTATATATACAACCTCTACTATGCTAATTAGGACTCTTGACTAAGTACGAATCCTAATCCTTATTTAACTAGGAAACCTCCTATACAGGAATTTACAAGGTATCAATATTATCTAACACTTCCTCTCAAGTTAGAGTATAGATGTTAATCATGCCCAACTTGTAGTTAACTCGAGCTCCATTCAAAGTTTTTATAAATATATCTCTTAATTGCTTTCTAGTTTTGACATGTCCTGTTGAGATAATCTTCAATTGAATCTTTTTACGAACAAAATGACCATCAATCTCAATATGTTTGGTTCGTTCATGAAACACAGGATTAGAAGTAACATGGAGAGCCATTTGATTATCACACTATAATTATGTAGCCAGGGAGACCTCAAGACCCACTTTATCTAATAATTGAAGCATCCACATTATTTCACACATTGATTGTGTCATAGCTCTATATTTTGATTTAGCATTAGATTGAGAGGCTACACTCTGCTTCACTCCTCTAAGATAGCAAATTACCTCCCATAAAGACATAAAGTTAACCTCCTATCAGTCTTAAATCCTACCCAGTCTACATCTAAAAAACATTTAATATTCAAATGGGCATGATTACTATATAAGAAGCCTCGTCCTGGAGTTCCCTTTAAATAACAAAAGATTTGTCCCAAAGCTTCCCAATAAGCAACAACAAGTGAAGACATAAATTGACTTACTACACTGATGAGTATGTAATATTAGGATAAGTTACTCTAAGATGGTTCAATTTGCCCTCTAGTCTCATGTATTTTCCTGGATCTTCAAATAATTCATCCCTTTGCAGTGAGTTGCAAATGTGAAATCATTGGTGCACTGCAAGGTTTAACACCTAACTTTTTTATCTTTGCTAATAGATAATAAAGAACATACTTTCTTTGAGTCAAAAGATTATCTTTCTTACTTCTCATAACTTTAATACCTAAGAAGTAACTTAATAAGCCCAGGTCTTTTGCTTGAAATTTGGTTTGAAGGAAGGATTTAAAAGATAAAATACCTGCAAAATCACTTCTTGTGATAACATTATCATCCACATAAAGTATTAGCAAAATTAAACTAGCTTTCGACTATTTATAGAAAATCGAATGATCCTATATCACTTCACTGAATTTTCCAAACCAAGCCTAAGGATTTTGTTTTAGGCCATAAAGAGACTTTGAAGTCTACAAACTTTACCTAACTCCCCTTGAGCAATAAATTCTGGAGGTTGCTTTATATACACTTCTTCCTGAAGATCACCATGAAGAGAATCATTCTTGATGTCTAACTAGTGCAAAGGCCAATCATATGTAGCTGCTAAAGAAATAAAGATCCCAACAGAAGCAAGTTTAGCTATAGGAGAAAAAGTATTAGAATAATCAACCCCATATGCCTGAGCATATCCTTTAACTACAAGACGAGCTTTTAATCTAGCAATAGAGCCATCAAGATTCACCTTCACTGTATACACCCATTTGCAACCAATAACCTTTTTTCCAGTGGGCAAAGGCACTAGTTCCCATGTACCATTATTATTTAAAGCTTCTATTTCTATTTTCATAGCAGCACACCAATCAGGATGTGTTAATGCATTAATAACAGTTCTAGGTATAGAAATAGAATCTAAAGGGCTAACAAAACACTAAGAAGAAGATAAATGATCACAAGAAACAAAGAGGAAATAAGGTAAATGCATGTATGGTTACCTTTGCAAAGAGCAAAGGGAAGATCTAAGTCAGACTCATGATCAATGGTGGGAATGGGATTTGTTGACTAAGAAGCTGATGGTTTTTTTGAGTCAGGGGTCTCCAATCTCCTGAAGTAAACATGAATAACAGAAGGTCGAACAATTGCTGGAGCAGAAGGAGTTGAAGACCGGGGAGACATTGGTTGGATAATGTATATTAAGAGATTGTCCTCATTTCTTTGATTTTCATACGCAGAAATTTATGGAAAGAATGAAATAAACGAAAAAAAAAGTAACATTTGCAAACACAATATAATGATTAAGAGTTATATAAAAACACCTGTATCGTTTTTGGAGTTAAAAATATCTAAGAAAGACACACTTAAGAGATTTTAGATCTAATTTGGTAACTTGTGTAAGGATATCACACACAAAACCGGTACAACAAAAAAATAAGATTCAATAAGAAATAGATTTAGACGGAAACAAAACAGTATAAGGAATATCCTAATCAAGAAGAGAAGATGGCGTATGATTCTTTTATTCTTGATTAGGAAACATGTTATAAAGATAGCATTAGCCTAAAAGTATTTAGGGACCTTCATTTAGAAAAAGAGATCTTTAATTGCCTCAAGAAGATGTCGATTTTTTCTTTCAGTGACACTATTTTGGGATGTTGTATCGACACAAGAGGATTGATGGAGAATATACTAAAAGTTTTATGAGAAATACTCTTTGGCATTATCACTCTGTAGACCCTTATTTTGTGATGAGTATGTGCATTGAGGCCGTGGAAAACCCGATGATGAAAAATTATATGACTGTAAGATGTAATTGGAGGCATGGAGCTGAATTATTAATTCCGTGGCATGATCTTGAAAAAAATAAAAATAATAATAAAATTTTGGGGAAATTAATTTAATTAAATTTAAATAAAATTTTATTTTGTTTAAATTTAATATGGGTAGTTATTAAATGGATCTAATTAAGTTTAATTGGGCTCTATGGGCCTAAGAAAGCCTAGTTAGGAATTTTAAATGGGACCCATTTAATTATTTTATTTTCTAAAAATTAAAATAACAAAATATCTCTCTCCTCCTACCACACCTCTTCCTCATTCCCTATTGGTGCCTTCCATTTTTTCCTGTTTTCCTATTGGTTGAAACACCTCACCCATATCCCAGTCTTATTCGAATTCTGCAATCGCAGTTGTTTAAGTCATCTAAACTTTATCACCCTAAGACTCCAAATCCTACCACACCTCTTCCTCATTCCCTATTGGTGCCTTCCATTTTTTTCTGTCTTCCTATTGGTTGAAACACCTCACCCATATCCCAGTCTTATTCGAATTCTGCAATTGTAGTTGTTTAAGTCATCTAAACTTTATCATCCTAAGACTCCAAACCCTATCACACCTCTCTCCCAAAACCCTATAAATACCCTACTAGAGAAGAGAAGAGAGGAGGATGGAAGGAAAGATGTAGAGAAAATTCAGAGCTATAAAAAATATAGAGATATTTAAGACTCTTTGAGTTCTTCCTCCTTATTTTTTTTTTCTTCAAGAAGATTTTCATACAAGATTTCTGGAAGGTCAGTTTTTATTGTTTTCTTTTCAAGATCTATGCCACACAATATTTTAATTCTATGCTCCTTGTCTTCAATTTATTTTATATGTTCATATAGATCATGTAATCATGTTTAATTTGAGGGGATACACAATTCTGCACATGTTTAGTTTCTGTCTCTCGTATTTTTATTATTTTTCTTTATATTCTGAATCTGTAAAAAATTTGTAAAAATTATATTCATATTCTACACGAAATTCCATTAATTTTAGGCTCAAGAATCATTAAAAAAGCTTTAATAGTTTGTAAGTTATGGCTGTTTGAAGTTAGGGTTCCTGTAAAATCTGATTTGCAGGATATCCGACTTGTGGAGCCCATATCTCCCTTGTTCCTTAATATTTTTGTGCAAATCTAGTGTCTAAAATTAACTTCAGAATCTTATGAATCTTTTCCAATTGGTTTTGCATTCATATCTTTTGTGGTTAATGAGTTATGAATTTTACAAAAAAGTAGTACGATTCTGTCACTTAGAAGAGTTACGATTTATGTAGATCATTCGGCTAGGGTTTTGTTTGATTTTTAAATTTTATGTTACTGTATGATATGTAGGCTATCTTCTGTAATTTTTTTATGATTTTTAGGCATGTTTAACTATTTTTAAAAAATCAAATTTCTTGCTACTGTTAATCTGCCAGAATTTGAAAATTGTATATTTATGCATGTTCTTGTATTTTCTTAGGTTTTAATTGATATTTGATCTATTTTCTGTATTCTTTTAATTCAAGAAGTGTTATAAAGTGTTTGGATCATGTTAGAAGACTTAGACCATTAGGTAGTTGTAACTAATTAGGAATCTTAACCCTTTAGGAGACTAGAGTTAGAATCCAATGTAAATTGTTATTAATATTTTCTTTATTTCTTTTATTTTCTTTAGTTTCTTTATTTTTTATTACAAACAAAATTGGTAAGTAGCCCTAAGGTAAGTACCAAAGAGGGCATTTGCGTGGAGCTTATATGGAGCTAAACGGGAGTAAGCCAGGGATATCATTGCCATACTAGAAGAGAAGACCATTTTTTAAGGGTAGCTTGCCCCAATGGCAAATCAGATTTACCAACAGCTTAAGTAGCTCTAAGACTTCTTGAATAACCATTGGCATGAAAGCGTAGTAATAATGAAACTTTTATTTGGTAAATTAAAATTAACTTTGTTTTTAATTTAATCGACTTTTGCATGTAATTAATTTAAATAAATACTTTGTAAATTAAAATTAATCTTGTTTGTAAATTAAACTAATATTGGCATGTAAAATAAATTTAATTTAATACTTGGTAATTGTAAAATAAATTTGCATATTAGAAATCTTTATTAGGTTGTGATTGTTTGGGACTTATGTGATATTAGAATAAATTACACATGTACATAATTAACTTAGTTCAATTATCCTTAGGGTAACTTGGTGAAAATTAATTAATTAGGTTAAATAGAAACATAGGGTTATTTGAAATTGAATTTGTTTGTAAATTAAATTCCCAATAATAAATTAATTTTAATCATCCGTAAATATCATTTAAATAATTAGCAACCCCATAGATAGGAATTACTTGTGCATGAAAATTGTGTGTAAACAACAACCCTTTTTGTGAATTACTTGCGTGTGTAGGATTAGAATTGCATTTTTTAGGATAAAGTTTAATAAAGGAATAATAAACAAGACTTCTAGAAACATTAGTAGAGGACTGGCACTCGAATTAACGAGGTTAGACCAGGCGTAAGGGGTGCCTAACACCTTCCCCTTACGTACCCACTATCCCGAACCTAGACATTGGGCTATGGTAATGACGGTTGTGGAAACTCTGCAAGGAGTAAGTTGCCATCCATGACCCTCGGAAGAAACACTGAATATGTCCCGGTTATTACCCGGGTGGCGACTCCTGTCTATCTATGCCTTTGTGGCATAAATCCTTAGTACCGTGGTAGTGTTATGGGAAGACGGTACTTACCAGTGGTTTGATTCTATTAGGATTGTATGAAGTGCATGTCTAGGAAATGCTGTCTAAGGAGGTGGTACTTAAGTGAGACCATTGTGACTCCACCATCTTTCCTGGGCATTACCTGGTGCATTTTATATAATTCTAATGGATGATATTTCGCCTCACGCCCCACCCCTACACACTCCGCAACATGCATACATAAATATTAAATTGAATTTTAATTTCAGTATAGAAAGCACAAATGATAGAAAATAACTTAGAATAATTCTTCATTAAATATAACCATGTAACACGAGAATAATTATCAACAAAAGTAACAAACAATTTGAATCCAATTTTAAAAGTAATGGAACAAGGACTCAAATATCAGAATGAACCAATTCAAAAGGGGATAAAGTCCGTTTGTTGACTCTAAATATAGAAGATAAACACTGATGCTTATCAAACTAACAAGACTCACACTTTAGAACTGATAAAGATTAAAACTAAAGGCATAAATTCTTCAAGGTAGCCAAGGAAGGATGGCCAAGTCGACAATGAATTTCAAGAGGAGATAAGATATTGGAGCAAGTAAGAGTATGTGGTAAATTTTTATCTAGGATGTAGAAGCCACTAAACTCATATTCTTTGCCAATAATTTGCTTTGTCGTTAGATCATGAAATAAGCAATGATTAATTAAAAAAGAAACTAAACAATGTAAGGGGCAAGTAAGTTTATTGATAGAAAGCAAATTAAAAGAAAGCTTAGGCAGACATAAAACATATGACAACAAAATAGACGACATTAGGTTTATAGTGCCATATCCCACAATACAAAAAGTAGAACCATCAATTAAAGTAATGGTAGAGGAGGAGGTAGGATGAGACCAGAAATTGGATAAAAGACTAAAATTACCTGTCATTGATCTGTAGCACCAGAATCAACGACCCATTTGGATGAGAAAGACACAAGGCATGTGGTGAATTTACCTGACGTAGTAATAGCAGTGATGAGAAATTGGAAGACTTTAGAGATGCCTGGTATATTAGAGTTTTGCTTTGTAAGGTCCTTTGAGTATCACACCGATGCCTGCTCCCTCTGAGCTAGCTGCACCATCTACCCAAACTTTCCATTCTTTGCTTCGGTTCTTATTTTAAATTGGGGACTGGTGTGAGTTCTGTTACAAAGTCAGCTAGGTCCTGCATCTTGAATGCTAGTTTGGGGCCGTATCGGACATCATACGCTCCCAAGTAAATTGCCCATTTTTTGACTCTCTCAATGGCTTATGATCAGTGCAGGATTTTTCTAAGTGGGTAATTACTTTGAACTTCTACTGTGTGGGCTTTAAAGTATGGTATGAGTTTTTTAGTGGCCAAAACCACTGCATAGGCTAACTTTTCTAGGGCTAGGTAATTGCTTTCTCCGCCTTTTAGCACTTGGCTTGTATAGTAGATGGGATATTGCTTGCCTTGTTCTTCCCTGACTAGCACTAAACTAGTAGTTTCATTAGTTACGGATAAATACAAAGTTTCACCTAGTTTGGGTGTGTTTAACAGGGGAGACTTAGTGAGGAATTGTTTTAGTTTTTGAAATGCTACCTAGCAATCTTGTCCCCATTTGTTTGTTTTTTTTTTTTTTTTTGGGCTTTGAGGGCTCTATAAAAGGGTAGGCTTCTGGCCAAGCATAACATGAATCTGTTGACAGTGGTTACTCACCCATTTAACCTTTGCACCTCTTTTATGGTTTTTAGAGATTGCATCTCCATGGTTGCTCTTATCTTCTCTAGATTTACTTCAATTCCCCTTTCACACACCAAGTATCAGAAAAATTTTCAACTTTTATCCCAAATGCGCATTTTTCCGAGTTGAGTTTCATGCTGACTTTGTCTAGGATATCAAAGGCTTCTGCTATGTTTGCTGCATGGTCTTTCAATTTCTTGCTTTTAATTATCATGTCATCAACAATATACTTCGATTGTTTTTCCGATCATGTCTTTAAACATCCCAACATTTTTGAGCCCGAAGGGGCCTTCGTCTATTATGAAGGCTGTTTTCTCTGAATCACTCTGCTCCATTAGTATTTGATGGTAACTGGAGATGGCATCCACTAAAGAGCACACTGCATGGCTGGTTATTGCATCTATCAGGTGGTCAATTGTTGGAAAGGGATAATGGTCTTTTAGGCAAATTTCATTAGGCCAGTAAAATCGACACACATCCTCCGTTTGCCATTCGCCATTTCTTTTAAGACAACATTTGCTACCCAGGTTAGGTATTAGACCTCTTTCATGAGCCCTGCCTTTTTTAGCTTAGCAACTTTGTCAGCTATCACTTTCTGTCTATCGAGGGCAAAATGCCTTTTCTCTTGTTGGACAGGCTTGATTGTTGAGTCAACATTGAGCTTCTATGTCATGACCCTTTGGTCTATTTCCTTCACATCATCCGGTTTCTAGGTGAAAGTTGTTATCCATGATTTTAGTGTTTGGATTACTACCTCTCTGCTTGAACCGGCGAGTGCTAATCCGAGTTTCACCTTCTTTCCTTCTTTTAGCTCAACTTCATTAATATCATTGGCTGGCTCAGCATTAATGTTATCTTCTGGTTTTTCTAACAACTCGATTGGGAATGAGAGTTAGGATATGGCTTTTTTAGATTGCCTGTAACACTCTTGGGCAAATTTTTGACTTTTTCGAGCAATTGCTATTCCTCCCACTGTAGAAAGCTTTAAACACAACATCTCCATTTTAATAATTATGTAATGGTTACTCAAAATCAGTCTTCCCAAAATTGTATTGTATGAGAAAGCAATGTTGACCACTGCAAACTCAGTATACATCTCCCTTTTGAATTGTTTGTCTTTGTTATGGAAAGTCAATCACTATATTATTTCTCTGTATATTCTGTATTCTGTATTCCTATTTAGGATTTATTATTTAGGATTTCTTCCTAATTAGTAGAACACAATTATAGGAATCAATTGTATATATATACCCATGTACAGATTAATTGATATTAAGGAGAATCATCTCGTTCTACATGGTATCAGAGCAGGTCATCTATCTAGGGTGACTATTTGTTCTCACCACCCAGCTCAGGAGAGACCTTAGCCGCCGACCGGCAGTTTCGACTCCGATCAATATCGCCAGCGTCGCCTCAACCCTCCTGAGGTTTGGCTCTCAGATCCTATTTCGGTATTTACTTGATTTGTGATTTTGGGTTATTTTGCTGCTGTAAGCACTTTGGATTAGCGTTTCGGTTAGTTTTCTCTGTCTCAACAAATAGCAGACAATAAGAATATTATTTCTGATGTGATTCCGGTGATGACTAAGATCACGGAACACAAACTTAATGGTTCGAATTACCTGGAGTGGAGTAAGACTGTTAGGGTCTATTTGCGTAGCATTGATAAGGATGATCACCTTACTAAAGATCCACCTACGGATGATACACGACAAACTTGGCTAAGGGAGGATGCTCGGTTGTTTTTGCAGCTTCGGAACTCGATTCACAGTGAGGTAATTAGTTTAATTAATCACTGTGAATTTGTTAAGGAATTGATGGATTACTTAGATTTTTTGTATTCTGGTAAAGGGAATATCTCCCGTATTTATGATGTTTGTAAGGCATTCTACCGTGCTGAGAAAGAGGATAAGTCTCTCACGGCTTATTTTATGGATTTTAAACGGGTATATGAGGAACTTAATGTATTGTTGCCTTTTAATCCTGATGTGAAAGTTCAGCAGGCCCAACAGGAGCAACTGGCTGTTATGAGTTTTCTTGCAGGCCTTCCTTCAGAGTATGAGACTGCTAAATCTCAGATTCTCTCCAGTTCTGAGATTTCCTCTTTGCATGAAACGTTTACACGGGTCCTTCGTACAGAGAGTACCCAACCTTCACAGCCTGCAAATAGTGCTCTTATTAGCCGTAATCCAAATGGACAACAGGGCAATAGAAGAGGAAGTAGAGGAGGAATTACAGGCAACAGAAGTAATCAGCGTAATGGAGAGGCTAGTTCTAATCAGGACTCAAGAGGAGTCATTTGTTATTATTGCCATGAGCCTGGCCATACAAAATATAATTGTCCGCAACTTCAAAGGAAAAATCAGCGATCACAGATGGCAAATATGGCAGCAGAGGATTCTACAGTATCTTCCTCTGAGAAAACTATTTTGGTATCTGCAGAGGATTTTGCACAGTTTTTCCAAAGATCGTGCATCTCTAAAGCCTACGGTTCCCTATCACCGCAATCGAGTCAGGTAAATCCACTACATGTCTTGTGTCTTCCTCATCCAAATGGGTTATTGATTAAAGTGCATGATCACATGACAGGTAATTCTAGTCTTCTATCTGCTTTTCAGTCTAATCTCACTTCCTCTACTATTACTTTAGCTGATGGTTCTACTTCTTGTGTCATGGGTTCTGGAACTGCGAACCCGACTTCGTCAATTTCTTTGTCATCTGTTTTGTGTCTACCAAAATTCTCTTTTAATCTACTTTCTGTTAGTAAACTTACTCGTACCTTAAATTGTTCTGTTTCCTTTTTTCCTAACCAGTATTTATTTCAGAATCTTACGACCAAGCAGATTATTAGTAGAGGACATGAGTCAGGTGGTCTCTACATTTTGAAAAATCATGTACCGCGGTCGCTTGTTTGCTCCAGTACCTTAACACCTCTTGAAACTCATTGTAGATTGGGTAATCCTTCTTTGTCTACCATGAAGAAGCTATGTCCTCGATTTGATCTTTATCGATACTAGAATGTGAGTCGTGTCGGTTGCAAAACATCATCGTTTGCCTTCGTGTCTAGAGTCAATAAACGGGCTTCATCCCCTTTGAGTTAGTTCATTCGATGTTTGGGGTCCTTGTTCTCATACTTCTAAACTGGATTTCATTATTTTGTTACTTTTGTTGATGATTACTCTCGTGTTACTTGGTTATATTTAATGAAGAATCGTTCTGAGTTGTTTTCTATCTTTTGTGCCTTTTGTAATGAAATCAAAACTCAATTTAATATTTCTGTGCGCATATTAAGAAGTGACAATGCCAAAGAATACTTTACAGCACAATTTCAGTCTTATATGACATAAAATGGCATTCTTCATCAGTCTTCTTGTGTGGATACCCCATCCCAAAATGGCGTGGCCGAAAGAAAAAATCATCTTCTTGAGGTAACTCGTGCTCTTCTTTTTTAGACGAAAGTTCCTAAACACTTTTGGGCGGATGCAGTTTCTACGGCATGTTTTTTGATCAATCGTATGCCGTCTTCTGTCCTTAATGGGGATATTCCTTATACTGCTTTGTTTCCTACAAAATCTTTGTTCCCTATTGAACCCCGTATTTTTGGTTGTACCTGCTTTGTGCGTGATGTTCATCTACAGGTTACTAAATTGGATCCAAAGTCTCTCAAATGTATCTTCCTTGGGTACTCTCGGCTACAAAAAGGGTACCGTTGTTTCTCTCCTACTCTTAATCGTTATCTTGTTTCTGCAGATGTCACATTTTTTGAGTCCACTCCATTTTTTCCTCAATCATCTGTGTATGAGAGTCAGGGGGAGGAGGATGATCTCTTCATATATACTGTCCAACCAATGTCTAGTCCTCTCCCACAGCCTGTTCCTTCTGTCTCTAGACCTACTCGACCTCCCGTTGTTCATGTTTATTCCAGGAGATTGGAGATTCCTGACTCAGATCCTCCACCAGCTACTTCGTTGGGAGATCCAGTACCTCATACTGATCATGATTCTGATCTAGACTTACCCATTGCTCTTCGTAAAGGTAAACGTTCATGTACTTACCTTATCTCTTCTTTTGTTTCTTATAATCAATTGTCTTCTTGTTCTCGGTGTTTTGTTACTTCTTTAGACTGTTCCTATCCCTAATCTGTTGGTGATGCCTTTGTCTCATCCCGGGTGGTGTGCTGCTATGAAAGAGGAAATGGAGGCTTTAGATGCTAATGGTACATGGGAACTGTTGCCTTGCCCACCGGTAAGAAAGCTATTGGTTGCAAATGGGTATTCTGATGAAAGGTACATCCTGATGGTTCTGTGGCTAGGTTAAAAGCACGCCTTGTAGCAAAAGGATATGCTCAGACATTTGCGTTTGATTACTCTGACATTTTTTCTCCTGTAGCTAAACTTACTTCTATTCGCTTGTTTATCTCTTTAGCAGCTACATATAATTGGCCCCTGCATCAATTGGATATCAAGAATGCTTTCCTTCATGGTGATCTTCAGGAGGAGGTGTATATGGAGCAACCACCTGGGTTTGTTGCTCAGGGGGAGTTGGGTAAAGTTTGTAGGCTTCGGAAGTCTCTTTATGGCTTGAAACAAAGTCCTAGGGCTTGGTTTGGGAGATTCAGTGAAGAAAGACAGAATTTGGTATGCAAAAGAGTAAGTGTGATCACTCAAGGTATTTTATAGGCAACTGAGGTCGGTCTAATCCTCCCAGTAGTCTATGTGGATGACATTGTCATCCGGGAGTGACTCTGCAGTATTTCATCTCTTAAAACCTTCATCCAAACTCGATTGGACCAAAGACTTGGGATTGTTAAAGTATTTCTTGGGTATCGGGTTATGAGAAGTAAGAAGGGTATTTTCTTGTCTCAAAGAAAATATGTCCTCGATCTATTGACAGAGATAGGAAAATTAGGTGCTAAGCCTTGTAGTGCACCAATGACTCCAAATTTACAACTGTTAGCAGGGGATAGTGAGTTGTTTGAAGATCCAGAGAGATACAGGAGATTGGTAGGAAAATTGAACTACCTTACAGTCACTCGTCCTGACATTGCTTATGCCGTTAGTGTGGTAAGTCAGTTTATGTCTTCCCCAACTGTTGCTCATTGGGAAGCCTTGGAACAAATCTTGTGTTATCTGAAGGGCGCTCCAGGAAGAGGTTTGCTATATGGTAATCATGGGCATTTGAATATTGAATGTTTTTCAGATGCCGACTGGGCTGGATCTAAGGTTGACAGGAGGTCAACTACTGGATATTGCGTTTTTGTTGGAGGAAATTTGGTGTCTTGGAGAAGTAAGAAGCAGAGTGTAGTTTCTCGATCTAGTGCTGAATCCGAATACAGAGCCATGGCACAATCAATATGTGAGGTAATGTGGATACTTCAATTACTAGATGAGACAGGTTTTAAGACCTCCCTGCCTGCGAAATTGTGGTGTGATAATCAAGCTGCTCTCCATATTGCTTCTAATCCGGTATTTCATGAGCGGACCAAACATATTGAGATTGATTGTCACTTTATTCGTGAAAAGATTCAACAACAGATCATCTCAACAGGACACATCAAAACTGGAGAGCAGTTAGGAGATATTTTCACAAAAGCTCTGAATGGAGCTAGGATTGACTACATTTGTAACAAGTTGGGCATGATTAACATCTATGCTCCAACTTGAGGGGGAGTGTTATGGAAAGTCAATCACTATATTATTTCTCTGTATATTCTGTATTCTGTATTCCTATTTAGGATTTATTATTTAGGATTTCTTCCTAATTAGTAGAACACAATTATAGGAATCAATTGTATATATATACCCATGTACAGATTAATTGATATTAAGGAGAATCATCTCGTTCTACAGTCTTCAATGACTATAGTCATATTTGTGGTGCCCAACGCAGGAACTGATTTGTCACTTAGACCCATAAGAGGGTAAGGAACAGATTTTTCACTCTCATATGCATCTAGAGTGACTAGGTTTATTGAGATTCCTATGTTAACTAGGACTCGTTTCACGAGGTATTTGCCCATTCAGAGGGTAATAACTAGAGGGTTAGCATGTGGGCAAGCTACTTTGTCATCCTCCTTGTTGAAGGTTACAGGTGATTGACAGAGTTCCTCTACTGCAAGTACTGTGTCTAAGCTGGCTATTGACTTTCTCTTTTTGTTTGGTTTGGCAGGATTAGGGCCTCCTACTATTACATTGATTGTGCCAATGGGTTCTTCATCATCATGTCTCGATTTATGCTAAGATCTTTTCCTCCTGTTTTTGTAATGGTCGGATCGAGTATGGCTAGTGAAATGCCTTAGTGTACTATCCTTGACTAGCCTTTCAATTTCATCTTTCAACTGTACGCATTCATCAATGTTGTGGTTGAAGTCATCATGAAATCTACAGAATTTGCTTTGGTCTCATTTGTCTGCGACTCTACAATTTAGCTTCCTTGGCTATTTGCTTTTCTTTTGTATCCACATTAGCACTCTGGTCTAGGACTCATTTAGGGGTGTATAATTTCTATATCTATCGTGCCCTCTGTCCCTATCTCCAGTAGAACTATTTTGTCATTTTGGCATATTGTCCGGGCTACTCTCCTTATCCTCAATTTTGATTTCCTTGTCTAGCTTTAATAGCTGCTTTTCATCTTCTAGGCGGATGTACTTTTAGGCTCGCTTCATTCATTGATAGTACTTGCGGGCTGGGTTCTTGATGAGGGAATCAACGAACTTGACATTTTTTATGGCTTCACAAGTAGTTTTATGGTTCAATTGCCCGACTTGGATGGCTTTTGCATTGAAACAGTCAATATGACTTCTTAATGACTCACCCAAAGTCTACCTTACCTTTTATAAGTTGGATGAAAGTTTCTTTGGTGGCATGCAGATGATGAATCTTTGTTTGAATTATAAAGCTAGGTGTTGGAAGCTTGAGATTGAACTAGGATGAAGGTGTTGATACTACTTCTGAGTAAGCTTATCAAGATTGATGGGAAGACCCTACATAAGATAAAGTTATTAAGATTCTGTAGATGCATTGTGGTTCTGAAATTTGCCAAGTGATTCCTGGGGTTAGATTTACCATCATATTTGTCAAGAATGGGCAATTTGAACTTTGGGGAAAAGGTTCAGCCATAACTTTGTCCGTTAGAGGAGAATAGTCTCCTACACCGAAGTCTTCCTCAAGGTTGAAGTTATTCTAGAATTTTGGCAGGTTTTTTTATTTTATCCTGTAGAAAGAGATGATTCTCTTTAATTTCAATTAATCTGTACATGGGTATATATATACAATTGATTCCTATAACTGTGTTCTACTAATTAGGAAGAAATCATAAATAAGAAATTTTAAATAGGAATACAGAATACAGAATATACAGAGAAATAAAATAGTGATTGACTTTTCATAACACTCCCCCTCAAGTTGGAGCATAGATGTTGATCATGCCCAACTTGTTACCAATGTAGTCAATCTTAGCTCCATTTAGAGCTTTTGTGAAAATATCTCCTAACTGCTCTCCAGTTTTGATGTGTCCTGTTGAGATGATCTGTTGTTGAATCTTTTCACGAATAAAGTGACAATCAATCTCAATATGTTTGGTCCGCTTATGAAACACCGGATTAGAAGCAATATGGAGAGCAGCTTGATTATCACACCACAATTTCGCAGGCAGGGAGGTCTTAAAACCTGTCTCATCTAGTAATTGAAGTATCCACATTACCTCACATACTAATTGTGCCATGGCTCTGTATTCAGATTCAGCACTAGATCGAGAAACTACACTCTGCTTTTTGCTTCTCCAAGACACCAAATTTCCTCCAACAAAAATGCAATATCTAGTAGTTGACCTCCTGTCAACCTTAGATCTAGCCCAGTCGGCATCTGAAAAACATTCAACATTCAAATGCCCATGATTACCATATAGCAAACCTCTTCCTGGAGCGCCCTTCAGATAACACAAGATTTTTTCCAAGGCTTCCCAATGAGCAACAGTTGGGAAAGACATAAACTGACTTATCACACTAACGGCATAAGCAATGTTAGGACGAGTGACTGTAAGGTAGTTCAATTTTCCTACCAATTTCCTGTATCTCTCTGGATCTTCAAACAACTCACTATCCCCTGCTAACAGTTGTAAAGTTGGAGTCATTGGTGCACTGCAAGGCTTAGCACCTAATTTTCCTGTCTCTGTCAATAGATCGAGGATTATATTTTCTTTGAGACAAGAAAATACCCTTCTTACTTCTCATAACTTTGATACCCAAGAAATACTTTAATAATCCCAAGTCTTTGGTCTGAAACTGGGTTTGGAGGAAGGTTTTAAAAGATGAAATATCTGCAAAGTCACTCCCAGTGACTGGATCAGGCAACAGCACACAGTGGTGGAATGAGGGGGTTGAGGCGACGCCGGCGATGTTGATCGAGATCAAAATGGCCGGTCGGCGGCCAAGGTCTCTCCTGAGCTAGGTGGTGAGAACAAATGCCAGTTCAGCAGGCCCAACGGGAGTAACTGGCTGAACTTTCATATCAAGACTAAAAGGCAACAATATATTAAGTTCTTCATATACCCGTTTAAAATCCATAAAATAAGCCGTGAGAGACTTATCCTCTTTCTCAACACGGTAGAATACCTTACAAACATCATAAATACGGGAGATATTCCCTTTACCAGAATGCAGAAAATCTAAGTAATCCATCAATTCCTTAACAAATTCACAGTGATTAATTAAACTAATTACCTCACTGTGAATTGAGTTCCGAAGCTGCAAAAACAATCGAGCATCCTCCTTTAGTCAAGTTTGTCGTGTATCATTAGTGGGTGGATCTTTAGTAAGGTGATCATCCTTATCAATGCTACGCAAATAGACCCTAACAGTCTTACTCCACTCCAGGTAATTCGAACCATTAAGTTTGTGTTCCGTGATCTTAGTCATCACCGGAATCACATCAGAAATAACATTCTTATTGTCTACCATTTGTTGAGACAAAGAAAACTAACCGAAACACTAATCCAAAGTGCTTATAGCAGTAAAATAACCCAAAATAACAAATAAAGCAAATACCGAAATAGGATCTGAGAGCCAAACCTCAGAAGTCCTTTAATGGTGTACTGGATCAGGCAACAGCACACAGTGGTGGAATGAGGGGGTTGAGGCGACGCCGTCGATGTTGATCGGGGTCGAAACGGCCGGTCGGTGGCCAAGGTCTCTCCTGAGCTAGGTGGTGAGAATAAATAGTCACCCTAGATTGATGACTTGCTCTGATACCAAGTACAAAGAGATGATTCTCCTTAATTTCAATTTACCTGTACATGGGTATATATATACAATTGATTCCTATAACTGTGTTCTACTAATTAGGAAGAAATCCTAAATAAGAAATGCTAAATAGGAATACAGAATATACAGAGAAATAATATAGTGATTGACTTTCCATAACATATCCCAATCAATACCTCCTCTTGTAGAATTGGCCTCATAATCTCTTACTTTATTTTTGCCTTTTGATTGTTACAGTTTTTATGGATTTGGAATGGCACTGTTCTCAAGGGCTCTCAAACTTTCTAGCTGGGCATTATGGTTTTTTATTCTAGCGTTTTCTGCTTCCAGTTCTTTGATGCATTGTGTCAGCTATTGTAGAGTCATGGGAGGTTGAGAGGGGTAACTTCCACGATATTGGCACCATTGGTGGTGCCATTATTGTTAAGAGGGTCAGTAAGGATAGGTTGTGGTTCCATAGATGAAGGATTTGGAAAGATAACAAAGAGGAAGCAGAAATAGCAATCATAGAAATTTGTTTTTGAGAAAGAATTATCAGAATAATCATTTCCTATAGATGGCGCCAATGATGTTGTTCTCTTCTTTGGTGGGTAATGGATGTCAGATAGGATCTGCAAGAAAGAAGAGCACCACGTTGGTTAGATGACCATTGCTCTGATGCCTAAGTCAATAATGAAATCTGGACAATAGGATGAATGAATAATTGTTTAGTGTGCATACTTGATGACCTTTATATAGGCCTTTAAGATAGTCTCCTATTAGTGTTAAAAGTTCTATGGTTGAGTGGAATTAGGAATCCGCTTTATTGGTTGAGTCTTTTAATCAGTGTGATCTTGATCATGGCGGATATCTCGGGATCCTTATCCTTGGAAGTGATCTTAGTACCGATGATATATTTGGGAGAGTCACTTCCTTCTTTGAAAGATCCGTTACTCGATTACCTGTTACTCGATTACCCATTTCTCAGCCTTTATTATTATTTTAGTTATTATAATATCAATGCTTACCTCTTGTAGAACTTATTCAATTACTCTTACCTCATAGATCGGGTTGCTAGACTTGACTCTATGTGTGCTTCCTAGGATGTTCTGACATTAAACTGACTCAAGGTCCGACTTGCTTGAACCTTGATCACTAACTCTGATCAAGTGGTGAGACGATAATCATATCAATTATATATCTTAGACTCCCTAAAAACATGTAAAGTACCTTTAATATAATGATCTAAGTCCTTTTGGATCATAAAAATAGGTTTTGGAGCCTTAAACAAGAGGGAAAATAACCTTGGCATAACTGACTTCTACTGCCGAAGTCATGAACCTCAAATGTCGTTTTCAGGTAATAGCTAGTGCGACTGCTGAAGTCCTGAACCCCAAAACTCTTTGAGGTATAGAAGTTACTCTAGCAGTTGAACTTGGAAATTTCCAATTCTAATTTTATAGCAATTTCAACTCCAAAACCACTCAAAAAACCTCTCAGAGCCCCATAAATACTATCCAACCATAAAGACACACTTCTAAGACATGCATTAACTTGGAAACATACTTGGATGCTTCATGCATCCATCAAACATCAAAGAATCAAATTTTCCTTCAAACTTGATTTAAAGCAACAAAAGGTGGCCTACGTAAAATTGAACTTTAACCTTAATTTCTTCAAAATCTAACCTAATCATGCTTATAAACTACCTAAACATGTTAAGAATTCACAATAAGACATTTTATTGCAACATCATCAAAAACCTCATACATGCAACAACTCTCTCAAACTCTAAAGGTTTAAAAATCAACTCAAATTGTTATATGCATTTAAAACAACTTATCATATACCATGAAAGCCTTCTTGAAAATAATTTTGATGCTTAAAATAGAAAAGAAAGATAAAGTACCTTTCTCCCTTGAATTAGGAGTGAAGGGATTTAACAAAAATCTAAGAATTTCCTTAGCTCTTGGTGTTAGAATCTCGTCCAAGATCTTCTAGCACCCAAGACAAGCAAATTGCCCAAAGAAATTCAAACTAAACCCTCTACATGTAACAGTAGCTTAGGGAGAGAGAGAAAAATCATTTTTCTTTGAAATTTAGACTGAAATGGGCTATTTATATCCCTACTATCAAGGGGACTTGCCGAAGGCTGCCGGAGTCCATTCTGTCCAAAAGGACATTCGAACAATAAAAAGGGACTTTAGTTGTCGAAAGTCCAACCTTTGATTGTCCAAGTTCTTTATGCCAAAAAAAAAAGCTTTAAAGCTTTTTTTTTCTTGGTCAAAATAATTAAAACATTTTATTTCTTAAATATATTTTTAACATATCATATCATACACATAGAACTTTCCACTATTTCCCTTTTCTGTGAAATCCTAAGTTTCACGAGAATTTCCTATCCATTATAGGAATTCTGACATTGAAAAATAGTGGGTGTTGCATAAAGCTTCTTTGCTTTATTTTTATCTCTTTCTTCTTGAGGCTGTGGATTAAACCTTTATTGTTCTTTGGAGATTTATTCGTGTGACAATCTTTGAATGCCACATGCTGCATCATAGAATAAGAAGAAAAATTGGCATGAATGAGGCTCTTGCTTAATCTATGTTACATATTTGTCTATCTATATGAATATTGAGTGATACTTGATAATTTGAATGCTTAGTGACATGTTTGGAGCATTGCATTTTTTGTGTACTAGTAGCAAATGAAAATAGTTTGTTATACTGATATTGTGTTCTATCATTAGTTTGCTATTTTATTTTGCTATCTGCCCTGTTCAACTCATTTAAGCTTAAATTGGAACAAAAGCAGTTTAGGAGTCATGTGACACCTACTGAGGTATTCCACCTGAGGATGATGGAAGAAAATCTAGACATCAAGGAAGCTGTTTTTCTAAAACAATATCAGAGAAATTTGATAATTTGGGGCAATTGTTTGATATTGGATTTGATGCCGAAAATTTCTTTATGAAATATCAAGAGGATTTCATGCTTAACTTAGACAAGAAGATAGATCTTGTTATCAATATTGTGCTGAAGCTTGATAAAGAAGTTAAGGTCTTGAAAAAGAAGCTAGAAATTGAATCTGAGATTGAGGAAGGTGGTGATGATGATGGAGATGATGCTGAAGATGATGATGATGGTTCTAATAATTCTAAAAATGGGGATGAACAAGGAAAGGAAAATAAGCCTGAAGAGGAATCTTAGAATGAGAGTAAGGAAGAAGGTGAAAGGGAATCAGAAGAAGAGGAAGAAACTTCAGAAGAAAAGTTGAATCTGATAAGGAACAAGAATCAGAAGAGGAGATTGTTCCTCCCCTAGCAAAGAAGAAATCCCTGCAACAGATTGCACCCCTAGAAGATATTTCCACTGTTTTGCCATATGGTGAACTGTAAGAAAATCAGTAGGTACCTTTGCCATTGTGGTAGCTTTGGCTTTCAAAGAGGTTGGCTCCATGCAGCTAGCTGAGGACTCACTGAAGGCATATGGAAGCAAGTTAGTAAAGAAGTCCATTCGAAGGAGCAAAAGACTTAATCCTTGAATCTGCTGCTGTTTTGTGTTTGCTATTTTATCATGCTACTGGTTTCTTTATTTGTTGTTAGTTTGCTACTTTAACTTGCTATATGCATGGATATTTATGTTTGTGTTTTGAGACCTCTCTTGTTTTCTTTTTTGGTTGATGCAAAAAGGGGAGATGGATTGAATTATGATGTGTGTGTGCTTCGAATATTTGTACATATTTTGTGGTCATATGCTATGAAATTGTGAACTTATGCTTGGTGGTTATTTGTCTATCAATGGAATTAGTGGACTTAAGTTTCTGAGTCATATTGAACCTTATGAATTTTGCATAATGTGGATATCCTATTGTGTACTGCATATACTTGAATATTGACTTGTGAATATGTGGTTATCCAATTGCAATATTCAGGGAGAGTTGATGATATTCAGGGGAAGTTGCTGACCTTAAGATTCTGAGTTATTATCTTTAATTTCCTTTTGAATTTATGCTAAAAAGTGTTTGTATATATATGTGCATACATTTAGGGGGAATAAATCCCACATTCAAACATACTTACATTTATATTCTAACATGCATACTTGCTGTATCTTATTTGATGATTCAACTAAGTTTTGTCATCATTAGAAAAGAGAAGATTGTTAGGCCCATAAGCTCAAAATAAGCATGGATTTTGATAATACCAAAACTCAACTAGAATCAATCTAATCTATTTCTTTGTGTGATGTTCTTAAGGCTCAAAGAAAAGAAAGGTTTGTGGTTAGCTCAATTGTGAAAAGATACCTCTCAAAGCCAACACGAGACAAATCAAAGCCAAAAGATGATAGGAAGTCTGTCATCCAAGCTACAATTGAAGAGGTATTAAAGGCTTAGGTTTAGATTATAAAGTCTTAGGTTGTTTGTAAAAAGAATTAAAGGAGTAGTGCCAATTTGTTCTTAACTTCAACTCCTTTAAGCTTTCAAAATTAAGTGCTTAAGATTTATTTTCTATCATGCCTTTAAAGTTTTAACTGATCCAATTAATTTCTCAAGATTGGCATGATTGTTTAAAGTCTCAAATCTAGGTCAGGCTCTAATTGTATCAGTATGCTAAGTCATGCTGCTACTGGTTGCTCTGCTATTGGTATTCAAAAATTTATTAGTTTGCTACTCTGCTCAAAATCACACAAAATGACAAAATAACGAGCATTTTCTCAAAATATGTTCCTGCAACGTTCAAATTTGTTTTGAAAAAATCTGATCTCATCAGGGATATATAAGTACTTATCTTACACCATTTTACAATTAATGAAGGCTTAAAATTGCGTTTCTCTTTTGAAAAATATTTATTATTTTCATTCAAGTGCTTTAACGAGTTTTTAAGCTACATTGGCAAATTAACTATTCTCTTCTTTATAGAATTTGTTCATATTGAGTGAGATAGAGTGAAAATCATCTTAAATGCTATTTGTGAGGGTTGGTCAAGCACCTAAGTTTGAAGCTAGAGAGTGTTTGGGATAACACTTGTAAATGGTTTGCAAGCATTTTGGGAAGTCTTGTAGTTGTAAAAGGTTTTGACTCTTGCCATTGAAAGGAGCACTATAGTGGTGTAAAGACTCAAAGGGATCTTTAAGAGAGTGGATATAGGCTTATTGGCCTAACCACTATAAAATCTCTTGTGTTCAATCTTCTAAACCCTACTCTCTTTAGTTTTTGCAATATATTGTGATATATTGTATTTGTTGAACAAATTGGGATTATCTTTGAGTTTGTTGATATATGCATATGTGATAAATTGTTTGTTTCAAGTGATTGAAGTATTGATTGCTTTGAGTTGATTTAGCTAGAATTAAAAGTTTGATTTGAGCATATTTGACATACATATTTGAGTTGCATATTATCACACCACTCTTAGGAACACCTAGTTGATCAAAGCTACAATTTTTCATAAGGTTTCAAGTAAGGACAAAAAAATTGTTATAATCTAATTCACCCCCTCTTAAGCAATTTTTGAGACTATAATACACAACTTTGTTAACTAACTTTAAGTATTGCAACCAAATAATAGTAACTAAAATATTTTTTTATAAATAAATTATTTTTCATGAAATAAATGAAATTTAACTCTAATGATGCATTTGGTATAAGGTTAATAAGGGTAATTATTAATGTTGTTTGGATGCTAATAAGAGAGTAGGATAATTTTTAATCTAGTTAATAATTACTCCTTCAAGAGTTAAAATGTTAATCTTTGAGGATTAATTTAACCGAGCTTAACATATGCTAATAAGAAAAATATAATAATAGATATTTATATACTTCTATTTGAGTTTCTTACTAATTTTTTATTAAACACTATTAATTAAATTTTTAGTCCTTTAACACTTACAGAATAAACACATGACCTTCAATTTTCTAACATTCTACCAAATCGCTTCTTATTTTTAATTTTATTGAAAACTTGATATTCAAATATTATTCTAATTAATCTTCTTTTGAAAAAATATATACGAAATATAAAATTGTCATCTTAGCAAAAATATGCATGAACTATAATAAAAATATATTACAATGCCACACATGTCAGTAATAAAAATATATTACAATGCCAGACATGTCATTAGCTCAACATCATTCTTCCTTCGACATGGTTTCGTAATACACATAAAAAAAGAAAAAGTTCAAAACTAAATTAAACACACCCATACGAAGGGAGACACTTATTTACATTCCACGCGGTAATAGCAAGCATGAGTCTCTTTTTCTTAGGATCTAATAATACTTCTTTAGCAAATCCTTAATCTTTTTAATCAAATCTGGAATTCTTCTGATAAAGGAAGGCAAAGAAGAGATTCCGCCAGTCACCCATGACCTTCAATAACGAATAAAACAAGTTAAAATCGTGAAAAAAAATTAACGAAATTATATATATATATGAAAACCACTTAACAAAATTTCGGCTTGATCCTTAGAAGTAATACCATCACCATAGTCCTTATCATCATCGTCATCCAAAGAATTTAAATTCCATGATACCCTTATCATGAAATAAAATAAGAAGCAGAAGAAGCTCAATCCAACGACACAAATGACAATTCTAAAGGAAGGCGTTAGAACTGCATAAGTGCCTGTCACAAATGTAATCACCATTGCTACCATAGCATAGAAGAGGAAACTGAAAGCACATCTTATTAACCAATAGTATCTTTTCAGATATCCCACGACCACCAGCATAAGGTGAATAAAGACAGAGCAAGTAGATAAAACCATAGCTATAGTATCTGATATCATAAATGCTTTAAAAGCCAAATTTTTGCCTAGGATAGGACTCCCCTTCTTCAAATCGTTTTCTTCACTGATATTACCGCCAGGTAAAGTGAAACCTGCGGCAAAAGTTACCGTTGCTATAAGTGTTGCAGCCACCAAATGAGAGTCTTTGACTTTTTCAAATTTAAGTACCATGTTTTTTTTTTCTCCTTTCTTCTTGTTCCTCTTTCTCTTCCTTGGATTTTCTTACCATTTTCCCCAATGGTCCACCGCCAAGGTCTTTCATCCATTTTAAATTGTCATTCTGCAACACTTTCAGAATATTAGTTACTTTAAAAAAAATTTAAATCGAAAGGACTTATTAATAAAAAGCTTCTACTTATTATTATTCATATTTTTGTACATATTATTTTAAATAAATAGATAATAAATAGACTAATGCCTCAAGAATCAATGTTTACTTATAAAGCTCAAAAAGCAATATCTACATTATGATAAGATAAAGATAGATATCAGTTGGCTGACCTTCTTTAAGAATAAGTTTCCACTGAATTGCACTTCTTTGTGCAGTTTTTTCCAACATTTCGAGATATCAGTATCTTCTCCTTTTATGAAAGAAGGCAGATGGTCGTAATCAGGATGATAAGTCCTATATAGATGGACAGGCGTATTCCCTTTAACATCTTTTTCATCTAAAAGTTAAAACAATGATGAATGTTTGAGCACTGCTTTTATTATTTCTTTTTTTTTGCTGATCACTGCATAATGAAGAACATTCCAGCCTCTAATGTCAGTAAGTTCACAGCAATTTGGGCATTTAGAAATGATCTCTTCCATCGTATCTATGTAGCCTCTACAGGCTGCAATGTGAAGAGCTGTCCTCTTCCAGTATTTATCTGCAACATAAGCACTAGATTCATCCCTTTCTAGTAGCTTTCTGACCACTTCAGTACGATGCTTATACGCAGCATAGTGAAGTGGAATCCATCCTTCTTCATCTGTATCTTTAGCCAAGCTACTCCATTTATCCAATAGCTTGTCTATAATCACTGGAACAAAGTCTACAATACCAAATTGATAATTAATTACTAATATCAAGAACCTTAATTGATAATTAATTGGTCTAGAGATACAATAACTTTAGTATACATTACAATACATCAAATATTTGAACTACACATTTCTATGAAAACTATAATGAAAAAGATATCATCTTTTTTATTATATGTTTGACTTTCATCTTCTTCAAAGAAAATGAAAACTAAATTTATATGTATAATGAAAATAAAAATATCCAATCTATGCAAAGCCTTTTATTGTTCTGATTATTTTTTTTTTATAAGCTGAAAAATTTTATTAAAATAGAACTACAGCGATACCAGCTATAGGAAACTGAAAGAAAAACAAGATCAAAACCACAAACCAAACTTAGCAATAAGCTAAACTACACAAAAAAGAGACCTGCATAAGAAGTAACAACAGAATGGCTTGAAATCACCACCAAACTTAGAAATAAAGAACAACAAAAACAAAGCTGACCACCAGCATGCAATAGACCAAAACCAGAAGACAGCTAAGCGGCCCAGGTAGAGACTCTAAAGCCGAGCCACAAGCTCCAGAGAACCCAAACAACAACACTTCCTGCGAGCCTTGCTAAACAATCCAAAAGGCTACTGCAACTAGAGAAGCCCCTTAGCGAAGCAAGCAAGCAGCAAGAGAAGGAAAGCAAAAACTCCAAACTGGAACCCAATGAAAAGCTGAAAATTCCGAATAAGAATCAAAAACAAGAGGCTGCAACAATGACCCAAAACCCCCAGCAAAGGAACAAGAATTCGAAAAGAACCAAAGGCTAACACAATAGGACTGAAGAGCAGGAAATCCAAAGTAGCACACAAGAACACAGCAAAAATAGATCCACCAAAAGCCCCAACAAAACCTTCAGCACCTCAACGCACCTTCTTATATTGTACATTAATTCTTGAATTTCAAAAAATCATTTTGAAACTGAAATAAAATTAAATTAATTCATTTATACTCAATACATGCATAAAGATAGTTTATGATATATTTACTGATCTACCTTTACTTTTCCGATTTATGTTCCAGTTCATTGCTACCGCATGTAATGCCGTTTTACCACTGGGGCCGACATAATTCAGTGATTTTGAATTGGGATTTCTTAATAGTTCAAGGACTATCTCTTCACATCCATTATCAGCAGCCAGGTAAAGCGGAGTTTCCCCGCAATCATTGGCAGAATATGTATACTCTGGATCTTCATTACTCAATATTGCTTCCACAACACCAAGACTTCTTTCATATCGTGCCGCTACATGCAAGGCCGTTTCTTTATTTTTATTTGTCATCATTAACAATTTCCTTACCCCGTCTCTTGGCCCTTCTCCACTTTCTCTATCTATTTCACCATGAAGTGAAGCCTGTGCGATTAAATCTTTTGCTGCATAAGCATGTCCGTATCTTGCTGCAATGTGCAATGGAGTATCGCCGTTGACATTGACCTTCAGTAACAGTGACGAACAAATGCCAAGTACCTCTTTTACAAATTGGGAGGATCTTTCACTTTGAGAGGTAAGGAAAATATGCAATATTGTATTTTTATTTGGGGTCTCCAGGCTATCAAGAGTCGATCCATGCTCCTTGATCAATGGATCAAGATTGCCTTCTTGTGCCGCCTTCTGTAAGTCGGCATGAATGTATTTGTTAGTAGTATTTGAGCTCTTCATGTAGCTTAGCTGCGTAGATAAGATGGCACAAGAAAAGAAAGTGAGAATAGATAATGTGGAAATGAGGAAACAAGTGTGGGTTCAGGCTTGATTTAATTGGGAAAGGTACAGAATTAAAAGTATATATATAAAAAAAAAAAAAAACGCAGACCTCCTGTTGATGGATTGGAGAGTGACGAGGCCAGAGTGAATAGCGACTCTACGGGCAAGGTCTAAGACTTGGCACAATCTACTAAACTTAACAACTCAATAAAGGATAGCAAGATATGATAACAAGTGCTGCAGAGTGATGAAACTCTCACGTCGCATTGTCCATATTCAAATTCAGGATCTGCTAGAAAGGACGGAGCAACTGCTGGGCAGCCGGCGGCGATTGAGAAGCGACAGAACACCAGCAGCATAAGAGGTGCGCAAGCTTGAGGGGAGGGGGAGAGAAGAATAGAGTTGGTGGCTTGGAAGAGGTGACGACGGCAAGGGCTCAAGGCCGAGAAAAAGAAACAGAGAGAATATGGCGACGAAAAAAGAGGAAACAACAGTGGTGTTGCTATTAGCTTAATAAGGTTGTATACGGTTACCGCCGAATCGTTCGAACCTATAGAGACCGTACTGAATTGAAGTTAATTTTATATTTTGATTTTGGTTCTGATTTTACACTAAAAATTAAATCGAAATTATATCAAAACTGAGCCATAATCGTATCAAACTAAAAATCAAATTTATAAATGTGTTTTTTATATTCTTTTGATATATAATATATTTTTAATGTATATATATATATATATTAATTCATAATTATATTAATATCTTATAATTAAATATTACATAATTAATAAATAGTTAAAATATATATTATATGATATACCTATATTATTATATTATATTATATTATATACTTAATCTTAAATTATTTATGCTTAGTTAAGCATTATATATGATATATTATGTAATAATAATTCAATTTAAAATTTAAATTCTACTTTAAATATGACTTTTTTAAGAAAATAATTATATAAAATTATTTCAAGAATCGAGAACCGAACCGAAATTGTACTAAACAGAAAGAAATGAATCAGAACTATATCAAAATTTTATTTCGGTTTCGGTTCCTAAATAGACTGTGACGCCCCTTACCCGTCTACTGTATAGCCGAGCAAGAAGTGCTACATTAGGTGCTGGAGCACCCTATCTTGTTTTATCATATCTATTGTAAACTTTTGATGTCATTTAAAACATGTATTCTATGTGTAGAATTTTTTTTTTTTTTTTTTTATATCTTATATCTGTGGAGACTCGGACAGAGCCTCTCCTGTTTTATTAGCATTTGGCGGGTTTTCACTAATCACCTGTTAACATGTCTATATTCATTTCACACATTTCCATATCATATTCTCTTGTATCATATCATTTACAATTATTTATGAGATCTAAAAATTAAGTATCATCTATTGCATTCATATAGAAATTCATAGATAATAAATTATAAGTTTTCATTTCAATATCAAAGTATTACAAGTTCAAAATGAAATACATCATGACTAGACATAATTAATGTCATGACCCAACCTATGGGCCGGACCGGCACTAGGACTTGGGCCAGCCTAAAGCCCCTGAGGCCCGTAGTAAGCCTAATTATTCCTTAACCCAACTCTAAGGCCTATTTGGGCCCAATTTCAAGAATTCAACCGGACAGAGTCCGACCATAAAATGGACCTTTCAACGAGGAGTTTTTGACTCACCCGACCTGTAAACACAATATATAATCAATTGGGGAGCTCAGCTCACCCTCCACATACTCAAATGTCATAAAAATAAATGGGAGCTCAGCTCCCTCATCCAGCCCAACAAACATGCATATAATAATAAGTTTACAGGCCCAACATGACAATTATATTACAGTCCCCAAAACAAATAAATATTTCTAATATATGCGGAAATTCTAGGAGTTAATAGAATTACACAAATATTAATAAACAACATGTGAAGGAGAAAAGCAGGTTAACCACAACAAAAATCCTCCTGTAGCCTGAAAAATAAGGAACAGGAGTGAGCGTTCGATTCAAAGAGTAAAATATCAATTTTAACCATAATCTCTATAACTATCTAAAGCTAATGCACCCTGTAGAGTGAAATGTAACATTAGCAATATTTTCACATCATAACAGCAAAAAGGTAATTTGGAGTACTCACACACCCGATAATGTCAAACAATACATATATGGGAGCTGATCCCCTATACAGCTCTCTTATTCCAACTTGTGCCAGCGAAGAACTCAGCTCAGACTTCCACTTAATAAATCAAATCGGAGTCCTAGCAAAGAACTCAAGCCGTGTCTACCCCGAAGGATCGGGTCCCAGCGAAGATCTCAAGCCGTGTCTGCCCGTCCTATCCATAGCCAACACCACATCACACGCACGCCAACTCACGCAAATTGCTCCAAATTACCACAACAACATCCATGGCACTTTAACAGTTGTGAATGCAACATAAAACATGCCTAGAGTTTAACTACATAGCTACATAGATATAAGTGATGCATGGACATGCTTGAACATATAATAATATCGAAATTATAATTAAAATTAATATTTTACTCACAGACTTGACAGTAGTCACTGTGGCGGCTGGGCGGAGGAAGAAGGTTGTCCCGGCTCACCTGACAATTTTATTACAATTATTTAATAAATTTGACTCCATACAAATTAAGAAAAAGACCAAAGACGTCCTAAGTCGTGCCGAAAATCCGGCAGAGTCTCCCTTATACCTAAGACCTACCCAACCTGCAAATGGGTTTAAAACACACTTTTATATCCATCAATCATACACCCACAACTCAATCATACCACACAGCCCCTCCTGGGCCCATCCAAACAGTCATCAATCACAATATGTAAAATTACAGTTTAATCCTTATAATTGACCCTTTTTGCAAAAACTACCCAAATAAACTCTAAAAATTCTAAAACTTTGCCCCACGGTCCTTAGCAATATTACCAGGCTATTGCAAAAAAAAATCATAATTTTCTGAGCTACCACGAATATTTTATGGATTTTTAATCCCATTTAAGCACTAGAAAATTATGAAAAAGCAAGGTTCGGGTTTACCTATGCCGATTCTGACTTCGGGGACGCTGTCGGGACGTCTAACAATGGTGGGGTAGCCAAAATATCAGTCCAATTCGGAGACTTTTTCGGAAGCCAGTCTATCTGGCTGGAAATTCACAGACCTGGACAACTGTCGAATTTCCGTGAATTGAAGGTACCTACACGAAGCCCACAACACGGGGTTCAGTATAAAATTTTTACGGAATTTTCTAAGCTCATTTAATGCTCGAAAAAATACTACGAAGTTTCGTGGGACCCACCGAAAAAGGGTGTCGAAAAATTTTGAAATTTATATTGCCGCGAAGCTCTCGACGAGTGGAGCGCTCTGGTATTCTCTGTTTTCTCGTGGGGTTCACGGTTTGTGAGGAATCTAGCCCAAAAGTCAAAATGGGCTAAAATTTCCCAGATAAAAATTGGACAAACCGCTCGATGGATTTTGGTGTTCTTGGTGTCTATGGAAAGCTCTTGAGGTGTAGATGGTGTTTGACACAAGACCCAGCCCAATTGATGGCCGGATCGGCCGGATTTTGGCCAAGAAGCCGAAACGGTGCGCGCGCTTTTGGTGGTCTTCGCGCGCGTTTTTCGACCGCCTGGAGAGTAGGCCAACCGTGGGGAGGTGGTGGGGCGGTGCGTCGGCGAGGTGTGGAAGGCTGGGTGGCGGCGAAGCGGCCTAAGGGTGAGGGAGGAGAGAGAAAAAGGGAAGGGAAGGAGGAGAGGTCGGGCGCGCGAGGGAGAAGAAGGAAGAAAAAGAAAAGGGCCGATCCGATTCGACCGATCCTATCCGATCCGGTTCGATTCTGTTGGTTTGATTCAGATATAAAATTTTGAATTTTTACTCTGCCTTGGGATCGAAAATGAGGCCCAAAAATTTCAAAAAAAATTCTAGAAAACTCAGAAAAATTCGTAGACTCCAAATATATTTTTAGTTTTGCCACGTGGTCTTTAAATTAATTTTTAAAAATCATCAAAGTTTTATATTTTCGGAAAATCAAACCCGATTTCGAAAATCTGAAAAATTTCAAATAATTTCCTAAAATTTAAATAAAAATAAAAATATTAATATTACTCACAAAATAATAAATTTAAAAATTTGGGGTGTTACATTCTTCCCCCCTTACAGAAAATTCGTCCTCGAATTTTTACACAAGGCAGAATAAGGTACTGAATTATACATTGAATAGATAAGGATACTTACTACGCATGTCCCCCTTTGACTCCCAAGTGCACTCTTCCACTGACTGGCTCCTCCACAAAACCTTAACTATTGGGATCTGTTTTGATCTTAACTGCCTCACTTGATAGTCCACTATGGCTACAGGTTGCTCCTCAAACGTCAAGTTTTCTTTCAGCTCTACTACATCCGGCTGTAACACATGAGAAGGATCAGGAATGTATTTCCTGAGCATGGAGATGTGGAATACAGGATGAACGTGGGAAAGGTTGGGTGGTAACTCCAACCGATAGGCAACTGCTCCAACTCTATCAGTAACCTCAAAAGGTCCAATATACCGAGATGCCAACTTGCCCTTCTTTCCAAATCTCATTACTCCCTTCATCGAAGAAACCTTCAGGAATACATAGTCACCTACTGCAAACTCTACATCCCTCTGTCTGGGGTCTGCATAACTTTTCTACCTACTGAAAGCTGTTTTCAATTGTTCCCTGATTAAAGGAACTATCTTTGAAGTGTACTGCACTAGGTCTACATCATGCACCTTCGCTTCTCCCATTTTCATCCAACACAGAGGAGACCTACACTTTCTTCCATATAGTGCCTCATAGGGTGCCATCCCTATGCTGGAATGATAACTGTTGTTGTAGGCAAACTCCACCAAAGGTAGCTGATCATCCCATTGACCTCCAAAATCCAAAACACACATGCGAAGCATGTCTTCCAGTGTTTGGATTGTCCTTTTGGACTGTCCGTCCGTCTGAGGGTGGAAAGCAGTACTAAAGTTCAACTGTGTGCCAAGTGCCTCCTGCAACTTCCTCCAAAATCGAGAAGTGAACTGGGGCCCTCTGTCAGATATTATGGAAGCCGGAACTCCATGCAATCTGACTATTTCTCGAATATAGAGTCGGGCATACTGTGCAACAGAATATGTGATCTTCACAGGCAAGAAATGAGCTGATTTAGTTAGGCGGTCTACAATTACCCATATCGAATCATATCCTCGCGTGGTACGAGGCAACCCAGTCACAAAATCCATAGTAATCATTTTCCACTTCCATTCTGGGATAGGGAGCTCTTGCAGCTTCCCTGACAGCCTCTGGTATTTAAACTTCACCTTCTGACAAGTTAAGCACTTGGACACGAAGTCTGCTATGTCTCTCTTCATGCCATTCCATTAATAGCTATCTTTCACATCATGGTACATCTTGGTGGAGCCTGGGTGGATATTGTACAGTTTATAGTATGCCTCTTGCATGATTTCATTTCTAAGATTGTCCACATTGGGCACACATATCCTAGGACCTTGCACTAGGGCGCCATCATTGGCAAATCCAAACTCATCACCTTCACCCAGCTGTACTCTTTCTATGATCTTCATCAATTGTTGGTCTCTGTGCTAGGAAACTCTAAATCTATCTCGCAGTTTTGGTCTCACTGAAAAATGAGCCAACAATACCCCCTCATCTGAAAGATTTAGGATTAGACCTTGATCCATCAACTCATGTACTTCTTGAATTAACGGTCTCTTCTCCGCTGATATGTGCGCCAAACTGCCAGAAGATTTTCTGCCCAAAGCATCTGCTACTACATTGGCCTTCCTAGGGTGGTACTGGATGGTGCAATCATAGTCCTTCAGAAGCTCCATCCATCTCCTTTGTCTCAAGTTTAAATTCCTCTGTTGGAAGATGCACTTCAAACTCTTGTGGTCGGTGTATATCTCGCACACTTCACCATACAGGTAGTGTCTCTAGATCTTTAGTGCAAAGACTACATCCGCCATTTCTAAATCATGGGTGGGGTAGTTCTGCTCATGCCTCTTTAGCTGTCTCGAAGCATAAGCCACTACTTTTCCATTCTGCATCAAAACACACCCTAAGCCAACTCTGGAGGCGTCGCAGTACACGGTATATCCTTCACCACTCATCGGTAGTGTCAACACAGGGGCGATGGTTAGACACTCCTTAAGCTTCTGGAAACTCTCCTCACAGTCATCTGTCCAAATGAATGGAGCATTCTTCCGAGTCAACTTAGTTAGGGGAGCCGCTATCCTAGAAAAATCTTGCACAAAACGCCTATAGTAGCCAGTTAGACCCAGAAAACTTCGCACCTCAGTGACTGTTGTAGGCCTGAGCCAATCAGTTACAACTTCAATTTTCTTGGGATCTACTTGAATGCCTTCACTAGAAACCACGTGTCCCAAGAATGAGATGCTTTCTAGCCAAAATTCACATTTTGAAAATTTGGCATATAGCTGGTGCTCCCTCAAAGTCTGCAACACCATCCTTAATTGCCACACGTGTTCGTCCTTGGTCCGAGAGTATACCAAAATGTCATCTATGAATATGATGACAAAATGGTCTAGAAATGGCCTAAACACCCTGTTCATTAAGTCCATGAAGGCTGCTGGTGCATTAGTGAGTTCAAAAGACATCACCAAGAACTCATAATGACCATATCTTGTCTTAAATGCTGTTTTGGACACATCCTCATTCCTGATTCTCAATTGATGGTAGCCTGATCGCAGGTCTATCTTGGAAAAGAATCTAGCCCCTTGGAGCTGATCAAACAGATCATCGATCCGAGGAAGTGGATACTTGTTCTTCACAGTCACCTTGTTCAGCTGTCTATAGTTAATACACAACCTCAAGGACCTATCTTTCTTTCTCACAAACAGAACAGGAGTGCCCCAGGGTGAAGTGCTCGGACGTATAAAACCCTTGTCCAAAAGCTCCTGTAGTTGCTCATTTAGCTCTTTCAATTCTGCTGGTGCCATCCTGTAAGGCAGCATTAATATGGGGTTTGTACCCGGCACAACATCAATGTAGAACTCTATTTCCCTTCCTGGTGGCAACCCTGGAAGCTTCTTAGGGAAGACATTCATGAATTCTCTGACAACAGGAACATTTTCTATGTTGACACCTTCTACAGATGTATCTCTTACCAATGCCAAATACCCTTTTTCTAGCATTAATTGCTGACACCAAATTATATGGAGCCACGCTCCTATCACCATCAAAGCTAAACTCTTCCACACCAGGTATGTGAAAATACACCTTTTTGTTCCTGCAGTCTAAAGTGGCATAGTGAGTTGCCAACCAATCCATCCCCAAAATTACATCGAAATCTATTATTGGTAGAGGAACCAAGTCTGTTGGGAGGATCTTTCCATCCACTACTACTGGGCTACCCGGAAAAACCATGTCTACATCTATGTTATCACTAAGTGGGGTAGCTATAGACAAAGGGCATTCTAAAGTTGTAGGGTTTCTACCCAATCTCATGGCAAAGACAGGGGAGACAAATGAGTGCGTAGCACCCGGATCTATCAAAACACGAGCCTCATAGGAACAGACTAGAAGAATACCTGCCACAACTGCATTGGAAGCCTGAGCATCCTGGTGGGTCAGGGTGAAAACCCGAGCTTGACCCCTACCCAGGTGGCGTAACCACGACATCGACTTCTACCTCGACCGCCTCCAAATCCACGTCCCCCTTGTCCTCACATTGGCCATCGAATCGATCTGCCATCTTTGGAATCACTAGGATACAACTGTCGAGGAATATTTGCAACAGAACCCTGTGACCCCATTTGTGGCTCGCTGAACATGGGGCATTCGCTAGTAAAGTGACCTGGTTGGCCACACCTGAAACATACTCCTGAACCCATCAGACAAGGTCCTGAATGTCCTCTTCCACACTGTGCACAAGGTGCCAAGGAGGATCTGAACTGGACCAGGCTGTATCTGAACGGTGACCAGCGCTTTGGATTCGGACCATGGTCTGAATTCTCGAGATTTGTGTCTAAAACTGTCACACCTTACCCCTCTGTAAGGCATAACATGATCCCGTAGAATACCTAATGAACTACCGAACTTCACCTACCGATAACTCATTAAGTACCCTACAAGGGATTTTAAAACAATTTTCTTATCTTTGACAAGTGGTGAGCATTTCAAATAAGTATTTAAAACATTTAGTTGAAATTAAAACTAATTAATATTTTTTGCCATTTTAGTTTTCCATAAATTTTATAAAAATTTTGTGAGTTTCCTCTGTATTTTGAGAAAACCGTTCTTGAATACTGTAAAAAGCACTTCCAAAAATATTTCACAACTCCCAACCACAAATAATTCTCAAATAAACTCAATCCAGGCACTTCAAATAATTTCACAATACAAATCAAGATTTCTCATCTCCAAGTATTTAATATCTTCATTTACAAAACATAAAGTAGAAAATTTATGTTTACAAATATTAAATTCTGAAACAAACCCAAAATAATATTATTACAACTTTTATACAAACTTTGTACAAGTTTGCTCAAGACCCATGTACATGTCCATACATTTATGTGCAATATATACATCAAAAGAAATATTTACGATTAGGGTATAAATTATACCCAAGACTTCAAGTGATGACTTCACACATTTCAAGCTCGATCTGCTGCTCCTCTAATCTCTGTATCTGCGACAAAGAATAAAGCTATCATTGAGTACTAGGACTCGATGGTGCACAATATACTAAAATAATCTTTATGCAAAACTTAAAGCACATTAATTCAAAATTTGACTAAACATGAAAATTAAATACAATCATGCATTGTAAGATTTTACATGTAAACCAAGTTTATTTCAAAGTATCAAAACACATTTCATAAAACCCACAGTTAGATCACGCCATTCGAAACAAATAGAATCTCAATAGCCCGAGACTAAAGAGAAATCATATGAATCTCAATAGCCAGAGGCTAAAGAGAAATCATATCACAAAGCTAGCTAGCTCAAATATATGGATATCCATTCACATCCTCTTCTCTTGGCACACCTCAACACTTCTCCAGAGAAGGAATCAAAATTCGAAACTAATTACCCCCACTAGTCGTGCTAGTGAGGTGTTCAAATATATGGTCATGACACTGTGGTTTCAAAACTTATCTTAATAATTTGCTAAACATTGTCATTTCAAATATACACAATAAATTTCACAATTTGAATCAAAACATCATAAGTAAGGTCACAATACTTTCAACAATTCAAAGCAACAATAAAATGCATATTTCATTCATTTAATCAATGAATTTTTTTAGAGCATAGTAATATTGTGCACAAACCTCAAACGAGTCGTCCTTTAGCCTCGACTCGGTTCCTCGGGTTCCTTCCCGATATTCTTTTCAACTGAAACACATAATTTTACAATGTTTCAGTACTAGAACTTAAAATAAATTCAAAATAAACTTAGCTTCACATTTACCTAACTCTAACGTGTTAAATTCGACGTTCTCGAAATTTTGTGTTTCGGGTTACTATTCACTGCACTATTCAAGTCCAATTATTGACTTTCTAAGGCTTAATAGGTATGGGAACTCCAACTTCACCCACATACCACATTTTGGTCACCAAACTTGTTGGTTTTGGTCATTTGTTTAAAGCTTAGGTCATTTTGGCAAAATTGCCAATTTTTGGTTTTTGTTTTCCTAAGTTGCACTATTCCATTGGTCGATCTACTGTTGGAATTTGACAAAACTTCCTTCATAGAAAATGTTCCTTATTGTCTTAAGTGTATTCTCATTTTTGGATCACCTCAATCGGAGTTTTGCAGCTCAAGTTATGGCCAAAATAAGTTTACTGCTCACGTGCAATCGCTCATACCGCAATTTAGGTGCTGGCAGGTTTTGGTTCAACTTTGGTCAATTATTTGATCAAGTTAAGTTCATAATTTGGTCTCACTTTCTTCATATGAAATGTTGTACTATGTCTTAGGTTTCCATCGGTTCAAGAATCGCCTAAATCCGAGTTTTCTAGAGAGAGTTATAGCTATCCAAACTTTGCTACTCAACTAAAAATCTGCAGAATTTCAGTACAGAAATTTTAACTTTGCTCAATGATTTGAATGAGTTAATGGCATAATTTGGGTTGGTGTTCTTCATGAAAGTTTTAGGTCTATATCATATCTAATTGCTGGTAAAATTTCAGGTCAATTTGACCTACCTAGCTCAAGTTATGACCAAATGAACAGTTACTGTTCATTTGGTCAGTTTAGTGCAGTGGCAGCCTGCTATCAACTCACTTTGGTCAATTGTTTCACCAAGTTTTGGTCAGTTTTTGGCAATGGTTCCTTAATGAAAATTGTGTTCTTTTATGTCTATTTTCATCTCCAATTGGTGGCATATCCATTAGGCTTGTAAAATTTGAGTTTTGGTCCTTCAAAGTAGGTTTGGTCATGCTGCCAGCAGCATGACCATTGGACCTCCGAATTTAACTTAGTTTCCTATCATTCCACACAAGTTATTTGGTCATAATTGACCATTATTTCATGTCACAATAGGTTAAACATGCCATTTATGCATTTCTCCAAATTTTGGTTCATAAACCCTAGCATTGAAACCCTAACTCACTCATTCAATCACAATTGGTGCATTTCCATCTTAACACCATACTAATGTAAGTTTATTAACATCTTTAATTCCCTTTAAACACATCAAACCATACCAATCATACTCCCATCAACCAAGCCAAAATTTCAGTTTAGTCCTTCTCCCATGATTTTATTTCATTTCAAGTTTATTTACAAGCTCTTGATGCCACACTAACACTAATTAAACAATAAAAATTGAAGTTTATAGTACTATACCTTGAGCAGAATTTTCTTCCTCCTTTTCTTCAAATTTTTTTCTTTCTTTTCCTTGAATCTTCTTTCTTAGTTGCCCAAACAAGGTCTACTTATGGTAGAACAATTTTGTATGGTTGGATTTTAGTTTTTCAAGCTCAAAAATGAGCTTTCATGGTGGTTTTGTGAGGGAGAGAAGAGAGTGACGTTTTTGAGAAGATGAAGATGACTTTTTGTTGTTAATTTTTTTCTTTTCTTAATTTATTTTAGTTGATGGAAGACCACAAAATCCCATTTAATAAATAACTTAATTAATTTCTTATTGACATCATTCATGATGTCATCATCTTTAACTTTTCTATCTTCTTCTTCTTTTTTTTTTCTTTTTTTTTCTATTAGTTTTTTTAATTTAATTCGCGATTCCGAAATTTTCTTTTCTCCGATTTTATTTGTGATTAGGTCAGAGTCACTCTCGGTCAATTGACCAAATTGCCCTCGTCAGTTCATCGGTTTGCAAATAATCCAATATTTCTTCCGCTCACGACCTAATTATTTGACCGACTTAGTTCTTTTTCGTGATTTTCTCTTTTCCACTGTGTCCATAAGGGTCCTAAGGACCGCAGCGTCACTTTTTACGGTCGAAATTTGAGTTTAAAACGACTTCGCAGTCGTTCCCGAGAAGGTCACTCATCGCTGTGACTCTCGGCTCGTTTAACCTCTTATGTTCTGTTTTTCTTATTTGTAGTTAACTAATTAAACATTACTAGTTATTTGTGTTTATGGCTTCTCAAATTGTCTTAGGTATGGCTCTAATCCCAATAATTGTCCTGATCGACACCTGGCCAGAATAATGAAATATACCAGCTATGCAAACAGGGTGTTACAATTCTCCCCCTTAAATAAATTTCGTCTCGAAATTTTACCTAGTATCAATGTCTGAATATGTGGGTCTTTGTCTCCTCATGTCCTCCTCTCGTTCCCAAGTAGCCTCTGGCCCGAATGATGGTTCCACAAGACTTTTACCAACGGTATCTGCTTGTTCCAGTCGCTTCACCTCATATGCCGAATCTCTATGGGTTCTTCTTCATATGTGGTCTGGATTCACTTCAATTTCCTCTGGTAGTACATGAGATGGGTCGATCGATACCTCCTCAACATAGACACATGGAAGACATTATGTATCTTCTCCAACTCGAGGTAGTGCCAAACGATAAGCCAAAGGACCCACTCTCTCCAGAACCTCATATGGCCCAATGAAACGAGGACTCAGTTTCTCCTTTCTACCGAATCTCATAATTCTCTTCCAAGGAGAAACCTTGAGGAAAACTTTCTCACCCACTGCATACTCAATATCCCTTCTTTTCAAATCAACATAGGACTTTTGACTGTCTGATGCAGCTTTAAGTCGATCTCTGATCACCTTGATTTTCTCTTCAGTCTGTTGAACAATTTCGGGTCCGATCATCTTTCTTTCACCCACGTCATCCCAACACAACGGGGTTCTACATTTTCTGCCATACAAAGCTTCATATGGAGGCATCCCAATGCTTGATTGGTAGCTGTTGTTGTAAGCAAACTCAATCAAAGGCAAGTGTGTATCCCAAGCGCCTCAAACTCAATCACACAAGCCCGTAGCATATCCTCCAAGATCCGAATTACCCTCTCGGTGGCCATGCATGCGTGGATGGAATGCGATCTTGAAGTTCAATCTAGTTCCTAGGGCTCTCTGAAGACTACCCCAGAATCTAGAAGTGAACCTAGGATCTCTGTCTGACACGATGGATACTGGCACTCCATGTAGTCTCACAATCTCATCGATGTATAACTTGGCCAATCTTTCTAAACTGTAGTCCATCCGGACTGGCAGAAAATGAGCAGATTTAGTCAATCTGTCAACAATGACCCATACTGCATCATGACTCTTCTGTGTCCTCGGAAGTCCCATCACAAAATCCATCGTTATTCTCTCCCATTTCCACTGCATCGTAGTGGATGTAACAACCCAGCGGGTACTTGATGCTCTGCCTTTACTTGCTGACAAGTTAGGCATTTGGACACAAACTCTGCCACATCTCTCTTCATACCCATCCACCAGTAATGCTCCTTTAGCCCTCTATACATTTTTGTTCCACCAGGGTGCATGGCAAAAGGAGACTCATGTGCTTCCTTCAAAATGATCTGCCTCAAATCAACATCATTAGGAACACACATTCGCCTGGTGTAGCATGAGACCATCATCTACGATTGAGAATTACGGTTTCTTACCTGTCGGACTTCTTCCATCAACCACGATACTTCGATCATTACGAGCGACCATTCTAATCGATCAATCAACACTGTTGTCAGACATGCCATGCAAGCTGTCATGCCCATCATCACTAATCTCTAAACTAGCATGCAATGATCTTAACTCATGTACCAAAGACAAAGGAGTAACCCGTAGACTTGCCATAGTCTTGCGACTTAAGGCATCAGCCACAACATTAGCTTTCCCTGGCTGATAGTCTATCAGACAATCATAGTCTTTTATCAACTCTAACCATCTCCTCTGTCTCAAATTCAGCTCTTTTTGGGTGCCCAAATACTTTAAACTCTTATGATCTGTGTAGATGTAGCACTTCTCCCCATACAAATAATGTCTCCAGATCTTAAGAGCAAACACAATGGCTGCAAGCTCCAAATCATGTGTTGGATAATTCCTCTCATGCGGTTTTAGCTGGCGTGATGCATAGGCAATGACATTTCGATCTTGCATCAACACACAGCCTAACCCATTGTGAGAAGCATCACTATAAACTGTATATTCTTTACCCGGGGTAGGTAAAGTTAGGACTGGAGCTTGATCAAACATCTCTTCAATTCATCAAAACTGTGCTGTCATTTATCCGTCCACTGTTATTTTACATCTTTTCTAAGCAGCTTGGTCAATGGAGATGCCAACATGGAGAATCCCTTCACAAATCTACGGTAGTATCCAGCTAAACCCAGAAAACTACGAATTTCTGTGACATTTCTGGGTGGCCTCCAATTAAGGACAGCTTCAATCTTACTTGGATCTACCTTAATGCCCTCTTCTGATACTACATGCCCCAAAAAAGATATTTCTTTCAGCCAAAATTCACACTTCGACAATTTGGCATATAGCTGTTTCTCTCTCCAAGTCTGCGATTACAATCGTAGATGCCTATCATGCTCTTACGCATTCCTCGAATAGACCAATATATCATCTATGAATACCACAACAAAGCGGTCGAGGTATGGTGCGAAAATAGTGTTCATCGGATCCATAAAAGCGGTAGGAGCATTAGTTAACCCGAATGGCATGACCAAGAACTCATAATGGCCATAGCGGGTTCTGAAGGCAGTTTTAGAAATACTTTGCTCTTGTACTTTCAGCTGATAATAACCTGATCTCAGGTCAATTTTGGAGAACACAGCTGCACCCCTCAACTGATCAAACAAGTCATCAATGCGGGGTAATGGATATCTATTCTTTATTGTCACCTTATTCAGCTGCGATAATCAATGCATAACAGGAGAGTGCCATCCTTCTTCTTTACAAACAATCTGGCGCTCCCCAGGTGACACACTAGAGGCGGATAAAGCCCTTGTCAAGCAACTCTTGCAACCGCACTTTCAACTCTTTCAATTCTGCGGTGCCATTCTATATGGCATTATGGAGATTGGGTCCACCGAGCATAACATCAATTTCAAATCGCACCTCTCTTTGGAGGTAATCACGGCAATTCATCAGAAATACATCAGGAAAGTCACATACCGTAGGGATGTCCCTTAGTCTTGGACTCCCCACAGGTGTCTATCACATGTGCCAAGTATGCTTCACACCCCTTTTTAATCATCCTACGGCTAGTGCGGCGAAATGATGTTTGATGGCGATAAATGCCTCTCCAGTGTATTACCACATCACCGTACAAAGGAGACCAAAAGTGGTATCTTGATCTCTGATCCAATCATAGCATGATGCACAGCTAACCAATCCATGCCCAAGATGATATCATACTCTCTAAAGGGCATTTCAATCAAGTTCGACAGAAAACATGTCCTTGGATCACCAAAGGACGCCTCTATAGATTCTGTTGACTCGGACTTCTTGTCCTAACGGACTAGTTACTAGCACTTCAAAATCCATTTGCACACATGGAGCGACAAGTGAAGCCCGACTATGCTAGCACTAACATATGAATGGGTTGAACCGGATCAAACAATACAAATACTTCTTGATTAGAGATAGAGAATGTACGGCTACCACATCGAGGTCTCGGCCTCTTCTCATTTCATTGCGTAGATTCAGTTGAAGCACTTCCTTGTCCCGTTGACCAATTGTGCCTCGTTGCACAGGCGGTGCCTCTACCTCTGCCTCTTCCTCGCCAAATGACTGTGAACCTCTAGGAGCGAGGACTGCAGAATAGATCCTTCAGTGATAGTAGGAGGCTGGACCATATCTCGGAGCACTAGTGCAGTCTTTAGCTATATGGCCCTTGCCTCCACATTAAAAGCAGGCTCCGGTGGCCCAATAGCATTCCCCATGAATCTTGCCACAAGTCTCATAGGGGCGGGCGAATGTGAACCCTCGCTGATCGGACTGCACCTAGGGCTCTCGACGGAAAATCTGCCTCTGCCAAATCGCCACCTCGACCCTCTGGGTCCACTAAACTTCTTTTTCTTTCCGAGGTAGCACTAACTCTGCTCAATTGATTTTTCCCCCTTGTCTTTTTCTAATTTCGACTTTTTCCTTCACTAGGTTTGCTTCGCTTCAACTCTCTCCAATTCAAGTGCTTGAGACATAAGCTCGAGAAGTTCTTTGTGTCGAAATCCTACAACTTGCATCCGTATCTTTGGGCTTCAAACCCGTTTCAAATCTCTTGCACCTTGCCTTCGGTAGTAAGGAGACTCTCACATAGTGACTCGGTGAGAACTCCCTCTCATACTCGCCACCGATCGATTTCCTTGTTTTAAGCTCAAAAATTCTTGCAATTTCGATCAACATATGCATCAGGATGTATTTACTGTCTAAACTCTCTGATGAAGTCATCCTGGTCAAGACTGGTGGTTACGCCTTGGCTGTGGGGATGGTCTTCCACCGATCCATACGCATCCCCTTGCGGTAGAGACACGAATACTCAAACTTTAATTCATCTTGGCGGTCTGACTTCTTAAATACTCTGTCCATTCTTTCAAGACATTGCTCTGCCTCAAGTGGGTCTACTGTACCCTTAAATTCTGCAGCCCCATACTTCAATAATTTATCATATTGTCTGGCTGGAGGCAGTGGTTGTGCCACAGGTGGTTGGGGTGGAGCTTGAGCGGGCATACCCTGACCATTTGTTGAAACATTGCCGCTATCTCTGTGCTGTGTGCGAGAATTTGCGGCATTTGTGGGGGTGTCTTCTTGACTCCACCGACATTCGGTAAAGTGGGCTTCCCCTTGTGCCTCGGCTTCAGCAATTTGCTCAATGGCGATCCCCTTCTTCCATTTCAGTTGAAGTTAGGGTATCTCTGAACAAGTAACACAAGGAGATTTCCCTCCGTTAGTTCATATTCATGATGTAATGCTTGTATGTAACAAATATGGACATTGAGCAGTTGTACTTAACAAAGAAAAGACACAAATTCACAATTGAAAACATAATTCAAAAACTTGCTCTGATACCACTAAAACATGTCACACCTTACCCCTCTGTAAGGCATAACATGATCCCGTAGAATACCTAATGAACTACCGAACTTCACCTACCGATAACTCATTAGGTACCCTACAAGGGATTTTAAAACAATTTTCTTATCTTTGACAAGTGGTGAGCATTTCAAATAAGTATTTAAAACATTTAGTTGAAATTAAAACTAATTAATATTTTTGGCCATTTTAGTTTTCCGCAAATTTTATAAAAATTTTGTGAGTTTCCTCTGTATTTTGAGAAAACCGTTCTTGAATACTGTAAAAGCACTTCCAAAAATATTTCACAACTCCCAACCACCAATAATTCTCAAATCAAATCAATCAAGGCACTTCAAATAATTTCACAATACAAATCAAGATTTCTCATCTCCAAGTATTTAATATCTTCATTTACAAAACATAAAGTAGAAAATTTATGTTTACAAATATTAAATTTACAGAAACAAACCCAAAATAATATTATTACAAATTTTATACAAACTTTGTACAAGTGCTCAAGACCCATGTACATGTCCATACATTTATGTGCAATATATACATCAAAAGAAATATTTCTGATTAGGGTATAAATTATACGAAGACTTCAAGTGATGACTTCACACACCAAATTTCGGCTCGATCTGCTCCTCTAATCTCTGTATCTGCGACAATAAAGCTATCGAGTACTAGGACTCGATGGTGCACAATATACTAAAATAATCTTTATGCAAAACTTAAAGCACATTAATTCAAAAATTTTACTAAACATTAAAATTAAATAAAATCATGAATTGTTAGATTTTACATGTAAACCAAGTTTATTTAAAAGTTTCAAAACACATTTCATAAAATCCACAGTTAGATCACGCCATTCGAAACAAATAGAATCTCAATAGACAGAGGCTAAAGAGAAATCATATGAATCTCAATAGCCGAGGCTAAAGAGAAATCATATCACAGCTAGCTAGCTCAAATATATGGATATCCATTCACATCCTCTTCTCTTGGCACACCTCAACACTTCTCGGAGAAGGAATCAAAATTGAAACTAATTACCCCCACTAGTCGTGCTAGTGAGGTGTTCAAATATATGGTCATGACACGTGGTTTCAAAACTTATCTTAATAATTTGCTAAACATTGTCATTTCAAATATACACAATAAATTTCTCAATTTGAATCAAAACATCATAAGTAAGGTCACAATACTTTCAACAATTCAAAGCAACAATAAAATGCATATTTCATTCATTTAATCAATGAATTTTTTAGAGCATAGTAATATTGTGCACAAACCTCAAGCAGTCGTCCTTTAGCCTCGACTCGGTTCCTCGAGTTCCTTCCGATATTCTTTTCAACTGAAACACACAATTTTACAATGTTTCAGTACTAGAACTTAAAATAAATTCAAAATAAACTTAGCTTCACATTTACCTAACTCTAACGTGTTAAATTCGACGTTCTCGAAATTTTGTGTTTGTTACTATTCACTGCACTATTCAAGTCCAATTATTGACTTTCTAAGGCTTAATAGGTATGGGAACTCCAACTTCACCCACATACCACATTTTGGTCACCAAACTTGTTGGTTTTGGTCATTTGTTTAAAGCTTAGGTCATTTTGGCAAAATTGCCAATTTTTGGTTTTGGTTTTCCAGTTGCACTATTCCATTGGTCGATCTACTGTTGGAATTTGACAAAACTTCCTTCATAGAAAATGTTCCTTATTGTCTTAAGTGTATTCTCATTTTGGATCACCTCAATCGGAGTTTTGCAGCTCAAGTTATGGCCAAAATAAGTTTATCGTTCACGCAATCGCTCATACTGCAATTTAGGTGCTGGCAGGTTTTTGGTCCAACTTTGGTCAATTATTTGATCAAGTTAAGTTCATAATTTGGTCTCACTTTCTTCATATGAAATGTTGTACTATGTCTTAGGTTTCCATCGGTTCAAGAATCGCCTAAATCCGAGTTTTCTAGAGAGAGTTATAGCTATCCAAACTTTGCTACTCAACTAAAAATCTGCAGAATTTCAGTACAGAAATTTTAACTTTGCTCAATGATTTGAATGAGTTAATGGCATAATTTGGGTTGGTGTTCTTCATGAAAGTTTTAGGTCTATATCATATCTAATTGCTGGTAAAATTTCAGGTCAATTTGACCTACCTAGCTCAAGTTATGACCAAATGAACAGTTACTGTTCATTTGGTCAGTTTAGTGCAGTGGCAGCCTGCTATCAACTCACTTTGGTCAATTGTTTCACCAAGTTTTGGTCAGTTTTTGGCAATGGTTCCTTAATGAAAATTGTGTTCTTTTATGTCTATTTTCATCTCCAATTGGTGGCATATCCATTAGGCTTGTAAAATTTGAGTTTTGGTCCTTCAAAGTAGGTTTGGTCATGCTGCCACATGACCATTGGACATCCTAATTTAACTTAGTTTCCTATCATTCCCACACAAGTTATTTGGTCATAATTGACCATTATTTCATGTCACAATAGGTTAAACATGCCATTTATGCATTTCTCCAAATTTTGGTTCATAAACCCTAGCATTGAAACCCTAACTCACTCATTCAATCACAATTGGTGCATTTCCATCTTAACACCATACTAATGTAAGTTTATTAACATCTTTAATTCCCTTTAAACACATCAAACCATACCAATCATACTCCCATCAACCAAGCCAAAATTTCAGTTTAGTCCTTCTCCCATGATTTTATTTCATTTCAAGTTTATTTACAAGCTCTTGATGCCACACTAACACTAATTAAACAATAAAAATTGAAGTTTATAGTACTATACCTTGAGCAGAATTTTCTTCCTCCTTTTCTTCAAATTTTTTTTCTTTCTTTTCCTTGAATCTTCTTTCTTAGTTGCCCAAACAAGGTCTACTTATGGTAGAACAATTTTGTATGGTTGGATTTTAGTTTTTCAAGCTCAAAAATGAGCTTTCATGGTGGTTTTGTGAGGGAGAGAAGAGAGTGACGTTTTTGAGAAGATGAAGATGACTTTTTGTTGTTAATTTTTTTCTTTTCTTAATTTATTTTAGTTGATGGAAGACCACAAAATCCCATTTAATAAATAACTTAATTAATTTCTTATTGACATCATTCATGATGTCATCATCTTTAACTTTTCTATCTTCTTCTTCTTTTTTTTTTTCTATTAGTTTTTTAATTTAATTCGCGATTCAAATTTTCTTTTCTCCGATTTTATTTGTGATTAGGTCAGAGTCACTCGGTCAATTGACCAAATTGCCCCTCGTCGGTTCATCCCGGTTTGCAAATAATCCAATATTTCTTCCGGCTCCCTGACCTAATTATTTGACTGACTTAACAGTTCTTTTTCGTGATTTTCTCTTTTCCACTGTGTCCATAAGGGTCCTAAGGACCGCAGCGTCACTTTACAGTCGAAATTTGAGTTTAAAACGACTTGTGATCGTTCGAGAAGGTCACTCATCGCTGTGACTCTCGGCTCGTTTAACCTCTTATGTTCTGTTTTTCTTATTTGTAGTTAACTAATTAAACATTACTAGTTATTTGTGTTTATGGCTTCTCAAATTGTCTTAGGTATGGCTCTAATCCCAATAATTGTCCGGACTGACACCGGTCACCGGAACAGTGAAATATACCAGGCTATGCAAACAGGGGTGTTACAAAAACCACTCCTCTTATTCCTGCTTCTTCCTCTGTAATTAGTTTGGCCACCACTATCCATAGTACCCATGTGGGGAACACCTGAAGAACCCTCTGCTCTATTTTTCTTTGCCCTTCCACTGTCATCCACAGCATAGCTAATCTCAATCTGTCTGGCTCGATCAACTACCACATCAAAAGACTGATAAGACATTATGGCCAGGTTTGCATACCTCCTGTCAAGCCCCTTTAGGAATCTCTTCACCTTCATAGTTTCTGTAGCTACTGCTGTAGGGGCATACCTGCTTAGTTCCAGAAATTCTATAGCATATTCATCTACAGACCTGCCATTCTGCCTTAAGGCCTCAAAGGCCCACTACTTTTGATCTCTGAAACTTTCTGGTACAAATCTGTTGATAAACAGTTCCACAAACTGGGTCCATAACAACCTTTCACCCGAGGTAATATGTAGTCATTCATCCATTGTCTAGGCATAGGCCCCATGACATGCTGCATACACTCTATAAGTCTTCTATCAGTCAACTGCAACTCTGTTCCTGCCTGTCTGCAGGAATCCAAAAACCGATATGCATCGTCTGATACATCATAAGTACCAGGCACCAACTTCTTGAAATTGATTATCTGTTTGTAAGGTTCCCCTCTTGGTGCGGTGAATTACTGCTGCTGTGGAGGGTGGACCATATACTGTGCCATCATATCGATGATTCTCTGCAAACCAACTAGAGTAGCTGCCATTGGGTCCATAGGACCCTGTGCCATAAAAGACTGATCCTGAACTGGTGGTAGCTGCTCTTCTACTTGAGCAGCTCTAGGCCTCCTACCCCGCTTCCTCGGGGCAGGCGCCTCATCCTGTGCCGACACCTCGTCAAGCACATCTGGTTCTGGTGCAGTGGCAACTCTCCTGCTTCTACGCATTTTCCTAAAATTCAGCAGTATTAGCCCACAATATTCAAAACAGCATGTTACACAGCTCTATAAACTCATATTTATACATAATTACATGAAGCAGAAACTAGAAGCGAAGATGACAATGCAAGACGAATGTGGACCCTATTTTCCGCATGTGACTCCTAGTAGACTCTTTCCAACACTTTAGACAATTATTCCCTATGAATCTGGAGCCTAAGCTCTGATACCACATTTGTCACGACCCAACCTATGGGCCGGACAAGACTAGGACACAGGCGACCTAAAGCCTCCGAGGCCCGTAGTAAGTCTAACTATTCCTCGACCCAACTCTAAGGCCCATTTGGGCCCAATTTCAAGAATTCAACCGCCATAAAATGGACCTTTCAACGGGGAGTTTTTGACTCACCCGACCTGTAAACACAATATATAATCAATTGGGGAGCTCAGCTCACCCTCCACATACTCAAATGTCATAAAAATAAATGGGAGCTTAGCTCCCTCATCCAGTCCAACAAACATGCATATAATAATAAGTTTACAGGCCCAACATGACAATTATATTACAGTCCCCAAAACAAATAAATATTTCTAACACATGCGAAAATTTTAGGAGTTAATAGAATTACACAAACATTAATAAACAACCTGCGAAGGAGAAAAGCAGGTTAACCACAACAAAAATCCTCCTGTAGCCTGAAAAATAATGAACAGGAGTGAGCGTTCGACTCAGAGAGTAAAATATCAATTTTAACCATAATCTCTATAACTATCTAAAACTAATGCACCCTGTAGAGTGAAATGCAATATCAGTAATATTTTTACATCATAACAGCAAAAAGATAATTTAAAGCACTTACACACCCGATAATGTCAAACAATACATATATGGGAGCTGATCCCCTATACAGCTCTCTTATTCCAACCTGTGCCAGCGAAGAACTCAGCTCGGACTTCCACTTAATAAACCAAATCGGGATCCCAGCGAAGAACTCAGCTCGGACTTCCACTTAATAAACCAAATCGGGATCCCAGCGAAGAACTCAAGCCGTGTCTACCCCGAAGGACCGGGTCCCAGCGAAGATCTCAAGCCGTGTCTACCCGTCCTGTCCATAGCCAACACCACACCACACGCACGCCAACTCACGCACACTGCTCCAAATTACCACAACAACATCCATGGCACTTTAACAGTTGTGAATGCAACATAAAATGTGCCTAGAGTTTAACTACATAGATATATACATATAAGTGATGTATGGACATGCTTGAACATATAATAATATCGAAATTACAATTAAAATTAATATTTTACTCACAGACTTGACAGTAGTCACTGTGGCGGCTGAACGGAGGAAGAAGGCTGTCCCGGCTCACCTGACAATTTTATTACAATCATTTAATAAATTTGACTCCATACAAATTAAGAAAAAGACCAAAGACGTCCTAAGTCGTGCCGAAAATCCGGCAGAGTCTCCCTTATACCTAAGACCTACCCAACCTGCAAATGGGTTTAAAACACACTTCTATATCCATCAATCATACACCCACAACTCAATCATATCACACAGCCCCTCCTAGGCCCATCCAAACAGTCATCAATCACAATATGTAAAATTACAGTTTAATCCTTATAATTGACCCTTTTTGCAAAAACTACCCAAATAAACTCTAAAAATTCTAAAACTTTTTCCCACGGTCCTTAGCAATATTACCAGGCTATTGCAAAAAAAAATCATAATTTTCTGAGCTACCACGAATATTTTATGGATTTTTAATCCCATTTAAGCACTAGAAAATTATGAAAAAGCAAAGTTCGGGTTTACCTATGCCGATTCTGACTTCGGGGACGCACTCGGGACGTCTGACAATGGTGGGGTAGCCAAAATATCGATCCAATTCAGAGACTTTTTCGGAAGCCAGTCTGTCTGGCTGGAAATTCACAAACCCGGACAACTGTTGAATTTCCGAGAATTGAAGGTATCTACACGAAGCCCACAACACGGGGTTTAGTATAAAATTTTTACGGAATTTTCTAAGCTCATTTAATGCTCGAAAAAATATTACGAAGTTTCGTGGGACCCACCGAAAAAGGATGTCGAAAAATTTTGAAATTTATATTGCCGAGAAGCTCTCAACGAGTGGAGCGTTCTGGTACTCTCGGTTTTCTCGTGGGGTTCAAGGTTTGTGAGGAATCTAGCCCAAAAGTCAAAATGGGCTAAAATTTCCTGGACAAAAATTGGACAAACCGCTCGATGGATTTTAGTGTTCTTGGTGTCTATGGAAAGCTCTCGAGGTGTAGATGGTGTTTGACACAAGACCCGGCCCAATCGGTGGCCGGATCGGCCAAATTTTGGCCGGAAAGTCGAAACGGCGCGCGTGCATCTGGTGGTCTTTGCGTGCGTTTTCCGACCGCCTGGAGAGTCGGCTGGCTTGGGGAGGTGGTGGGGTGGTGCGCCGGCGAGGTGGGGAAGGCTGGGTGGCAGAGGCGCGGCCTGGGGGTGAGGGAGGAGAGAGAAAACGGGAAGGGAAGGAGGAGAGGTCGAGCGCGCTAGGGAGAAGAAGGAAGAAAAAAAAAAGGGCCAGTCGAACGCGAGGGAGAAGAAGGAAGAAAAAGAAAAGGGCCGGTCCGATTCGACCGGTCCGATCCGATCCGGTTTGATTCGGCCGGTTCGATTCAGGATACAAAATTTTAAATTTTTGCTCTGCCTTGGGACCGAAAATGAGGCCCAAAAATTCCGAAAAAAATTCTAGAAAACTCAGAAAAATTCGTAGACTCCAAATATATTTTTAGTTTTACCACGTGGTTTTTAAATTAATTTTTAAAAATCATCAATGTTTTATATTTTCGGGAAATCAAACCCGATTTCCAAAATATGAAAAATTTCAAATAATTTTCTAAAATTTAAATAAAAATAAAAATATTAATATTACTCACAAAATAATAAATTTAAAAATTTGGGGTGTTACAATTAACCAAAATACTAGTCTATACATGGGCCCTACCAAAATACAAAAAATCGGCGAGGTAACTCTGGACAGTGGCAGTTCTGGTCAGAGCTCTGTCAGTGTATTACTGGTGCTGCTGTTGTGGCTGATGGGACTGATCTCCAGTACCTATGTGATGGAAAACCAACGCGCTAAGCATAACGCTTAGTGGTGCATAATTTATAATAACAATAATTTAACAATTGAAATAATATCTGCAAATCATAATTTCTGAGTCTTTTACATTTTTTATTACTCTTTGGAAGCAATTAACATTATTGGGATCTTTTATGATTACTTATTGTATTTTAAGTCTTAATTAATTTTTATCAGTGCCCAAGAAACCTATAACAAATTATAAAAGCTGGATGCATAGGTGTATACTAGTTAGACAGCCATATGTCTATCCAGTATACGTCTATTAGGCACGAGGCCAGCTGCCGGGCACGAGACCCGCTGTCAGGCTTGTAAAGCCAGAAATAAAGTAGGCACAATGGCCAGTAAGTAGGCATATAGCCTGTAGAACAATCATACCAAATATATTTTGTCAGTTCATGATTTTCTCAGTAGGCAGTATTGCTATCTGTAGTTCCTAATTGGTATACCAATTTATCCAAACTAAATAAATAAGTCTAGGTATACTATGGGCAATTAAACATTTTTAATTATTTTAGCACTATTCGCTGTTACTATTTTCTGGTACTGTTCATTAGTACCATTAATTTCATATTAATAGGACATTAGTCCCAATTTACATATTCATATCATTTTTAATATTTAATTATCCTTATGAGTATTTTAATTATCATATATAGCATTTTTCCCATGAACTTTTCTTTAGGTTCATGTTGATGTGTTATTTTTATCTAGGAATTTGACTAGGTTAGGATGTCTATTTAGTCACACTTCCTTCATAAAAATTGCTCTTCTATGTTTAAACTTGAATTTCAGTTTTTGAATCATTGAATTTGGAGTTATAGAGCTCAAGTTATGGTCAAAATATCATAACTGGTCCCTTTGCCTCTAAGCTGTCCAGAATTTACAATTCCTGGTCAATAAATTTTGACCAGTCATTTGATCATTTTATGGTTATTTTTAGACTTAGGTTCTTTCACAAGATATGTTCCTCTATGTCTTAGGGACTCCCAGGTACAATTTCATAATTTTTCAAGCTTGGTATAGTGAGTTATAGTCAATATATTAACCTGGACTCTCAATCCTATGAAGGCAATAACTATACTTCAGGGCAGTATGTTTGACCCTCTTTTTAGGGTCTTTACACTTAGAATTTGGTAAAGGTGTCTAAATAAATGTTTTAGCCCTAAGTATCATTTTCCAAATCATATTGGCACATCTCAATGGAATTTCCTAGTGGGAGTTATGGCCAAATGAACACACGGGTATCAAATGGCATTCTAGGTTCAACTTAACATTTTCCAGATTTCAATTCCTAATTTTGGCTAATATTTTCCCTATGATGCAATAATTTCTAGAGCTTGGTCAAAACATAAAAATTGTTGTGCTATATCTTATAAAACTTTTGGCACTAGTTTCACTCAATTTGCAGCTTTGGAGACCAAGTTATGGCATTTTTGCCAAAACTGGTCAAGCATACCAAAGGAACAGTATTTTGGATAATTTATGGGTTGGCAGTTTTAGTGACTCAAATTTTGCTAACAATTTGATTTAGTTAAAGGCAAAACTGGATCAAGTGGCCTTCATAAAAAGTGTAGCCCTATGTCTAAGCTTTCCATTGATGTAAATTTTAGGTCATTTGGACCAGTATAGAAAGAGTTATGACTAAATGAACACGTACTGTTCATTTGGCCATTTTTTGGGTTTCAGTGTTTGATCATCTGGGTTTGGGAGAGAATTGGTTATAATTTTGGTAAAATTTGAGCATCGTGTCTACAAGAAAAATGGGCTATTTTGAGTCTATTTTCACCTTCAATTGGCCTCATACCAATTAGAGTCACACATTTTCAGTTATGGATCCATAAACCCACTGGATTCATTGAGTCCAAACCTGCAGAAAATTGAACACTCCCAATATCTCAATTCTTTCAACTTCCTTACTTCAATTTGCATGCAATACACTTCTATAAGCAACAATCTCAACTCAATAGGTCCATTTCAATATTTACACCAAGTCCTCAAGCATTTACACAAACTCTAGTTTTCAAAGTTTTAAATTTTCACAAACACTACACAATCAAACACCTAAACATTTCAACTCATCACACATTCTCATGGAACCATTTTTCATCACTTAAAAGCAACAAACATCAAGTTTCATGGCTGCCAAAAATTCAAGGGTTCTTTCCTCAAGATTTTCTTTTTGTTTTAATGATATTTATGTTTGGCTAAATATGCTTTTCATGTTTAATAAAGAGAAGAAAAGGGATTAGTGCACTAACCTTACTTGAGCTTCCCTAACTTCAATTTTCTTGCTTCCAATGGGTGTCTATAGCTTCCTCAGGGTGTGGGGAGTATTTTTTGTGAAGTGGGCTATGGATTTTGGTGTGTGTAAGCTTGGGAAATCAAGCTTGGAAGCTTGACAACAATGGAGGAAATGAGGGACCAAGGGTGGCGGCAATATGAGGGAGAAAATGAGAGAGAAAGAGTGGAGAAGACGATGGTATTTGGTGGCTTTTGTCTTTTATGGCTATATATATATATATATATATATATATATATATATATATATATATATATATATATATATATATATATATATATATATATATATATTTTTATATGTGTACTTAAATTGTTTTAAATTTTCATAAGCTTTTCTTTTCTTTTCTTTTTCTTTCTTTTCTAATTCAATTTATAAAGTTTTAATTCATGCTAATTATTTTAATTCTCTAAATTTTTAATTTGACATTTAGGTCAAAATTCACCTTTGGGGGTGAAATGACCAAATTGCTCTTAGTAGTGCATATTGGATTATTTTTATTATTTTTGTACTAATTTATAAATTCTCTAAATTTTAATTTATTTTTCTCTACATTTTTCTTTATATTTTCTTAACATTTATTTCTTCAATTTATGCCTCCTCACTATAGTCTAGGTGTAGTTCTAGACATTTTGACTGACCAAACAGACATGAGTCATCGAAAAAGTAAAATGTACGGACTACTTATGGTGAGGGCGTTACACAGACCCTAAACTGAACCTAAACTGCAAACTCTTACTAATTAATGAGGCCGCTAGAGAAATAAAAGAAGAAATCATTGAATTTCGATCTAGATCTACATCTAGATTTAGGTTTATCACGTGCATCGGAGAACATGCATGAAAACATAAATTCCACATTTTTAAGATTAAGTAAAATTGATTTTGTTTATTTAAGGGAGTTCTTTTAGGGCTCTCAGTGTATACAATAATCAGTCATTAAGTTATATTTAAAAAACTTAATTAAATTTAAACTTAAATCTGATTAATTATTACATATACTAGGAGTACTCTCTTACATAAAAGTATTATTTTTTAATTATAAAAATATCAAATCCATATATTAAAGAGAGAATATAGAAAAAGCAGATGCACTGAATAAGCTTTCTTACGTTCTGACCTCTATGTAAAATAAAAATATAAACTGAATCTTAGTAGGTTTTTTGTCTTTCTCAAGGAAAATGGAATCAGTCTTAAAGAAATTCAGGTATGCAAATAGTTCTTCTATGGGTTTAAATGTGACAAATCTTTCAAATAAATACAATTGCTGGTTACATTTTTTCAATGAACTTCTCCACTTTGTTTTTTACCTACTTCAGAGAAAAAAAAAAAAAAATCCGTCTTTCGAGATATAATGCATTGATTTTAAAGGAGAAAATGGAGAAAAAAAAAAAAAAATCATGTAGGCACTTTGTTGCAATCAATAACCACCTTCATCTACTAACAAAATCTTATCCACATATGTAGGCACTTCTTCCACTAACTAACTGATACCCATGATATCCTTAGTCAAATAATGCTCCTTATCTCATATAAATATTTTGGAGACACCAAATAATATCCCTCATCTGCAACTCCTTTAATTAAATAACTATCTCATTTAACTGGTTCTAGCTTGAAATAATTAATATCTATACTTTTAGTCTTTCACCAGCTTGAGTGATGGGTCAGACCAAATTAAATAGGTCATTTAATTTAATATCTTAAATCCATTAATTAACTAAGACCCAAAAATATTAAAACTAAATTGTAAACATTATAATTATACTAATTTTAGTTAAAATTTAGCTGTTTTAAATACTTGTTAGTTAAAAATACTCTTTCCAGTTGTTAAAAGTTTAAGTAAAAAAGATGGATATAATGTGTTAACTTGCACTATATTGATGGAAAAATAAAGAAGGAAAGAAAATAATTTTTTTTTTACTATTTATTTATTTGGAAAAAAAATAAGAGAAAAAGAAATAAGTAGAGGTAGCCATAGTTCGGTTTGAAATTGGAATTAAATAAGAAAATAATCGGGTTAATATGAATTCTAAAATCAAAATCAAAATCAAACTAAATCCAGCTTAATCGAATTGACTAAAATTGGACTTCAACTGGACAGAATTGATCAGTCTTGTTTAATAGAGTTTTCGGACCAAAACCTAACTTTTTTCCCAAAAAAAAAAAGCAAAATTTGAAAAAAATAATTCACAATTGAATTTTCCAAGCATAATGTTTAATTACCAGTGTCTTAGAACCATAACTATTTTATCATACTTGTTGGCAGCATCCGACTAGTTTAAACCAATGAGGCTTTTTAAGGGGTCTTTTCTCTCATATCGAAAATTCTGAATCAAATAGCAACAACAAATAGCTATGGGTAATTTTTATAGCTCATCCTTGAAATTTGTCCTGCAATTCACTTTTATCCCTTAACTTTAATTTGTTACTATAAAATTCATGAACTTTAATTTTGTTTCACAAAAAGTCCGTCTAACATGTAATAACAAGTTTTTAGGATAAAAAATCCCTATAAGTTACAGTATGTCATCTGTAAATACAACTTTAGCACCTTTCAGTGAAGAGCAAATCCTCCTCCTTTCTAGAAAATAGATCATTATGATAACATTGATATTTTTATGATAAGTTTGGATGGTGGTTAAAACGACTGGTGATATTTGGGTGTGAGAGGAAGGAAAAAAAAAATAAAGAGAAGGAAAAGGAGAAAGGAGAGAAAATGGGGTAAAAAGGTAATTTCATTCATTTTTAATATGGAAACCTATAATAGCAAGTTAAAGGTATTTTTGTAAAATAAAATTGAAGTCTAGGGATTTTTTTAGCAACAAATTAAAATTATAGAATGAAAGTAAAATACAAGACAAAATTCAGAAACAAGCTATAAAAATTAGCCCAACAACAATAGGCATTTAAGATACCAAAAATTAACAATAGACAAACTTTTAGATGAGAAACCTGCAGCTGATAGCGTTTGTTAGTTGTTACAAGTCCTTGTGTAATTTTATCATTTGACAAAAATTTTTTCCTTTTTATAAGGGAATTAGGAGAGGATGACCTCGAACTTGATACCTATAAAGTGAATTATATGCCTTTAATATCAAACTAGATTAGGCGATGAAACTTCTTTTAATGAAACTTTTATAAATAAAAATTTTTAAATAAAAAATTTTAAATAGAGTATTTATTTTATAATGTAAGTCGAAATTTTAATAAAGTCCTTATTGATATTGAAATTATAGGCTTTTTTGAGTACTTAATAAGATAAAGAAAAATGTGGCTAAAAGCACTTGAGATACCAATAATTAATACAAGATAAGCATTTAAGATAAAGGAAATGGTTGAGAGATCAACTTCGTCCACATTCATTAGATCAATAGATTTCTAATCATATATGGAATGCCTTGTTTGCCTTTCATATTTTTGGAGGCAGAGTTTTCCTTCATTTTATACTCTTCCCTCTTATAATTTCCCTCCAACTACATTTATTGATTTTTTTCAGCAGACAATAATAATAATAATTTATGTTTTTTTTTTTTTATTTTTATTTTATGTAAGTTACTTTAACATTCAATGGTATGTTTTGCTCCTTTTACAAAACAAACCCCTTTGCACGTTTACTAACATTAATTTTCCCCATTTAATACAATATATCATATGTGTCACAAAATCTAAGACAAGCCTTTTCCATTTATCTCGCCAATGAAAAGTATGAAATGCATCCATTCGCAGCTCCATTGTTTTTCTCTGGGGTTAAAAATCTAGCAGTAGAACGACATTCTCATACCTGTTAATTTTAAGATATCAGTAATTTCACTTTTAAATGACAAACTATAATTACTAAAATGTATACTTATGTTTTCATTTTTAATAAAAAAAAAAAACTTCTTTTATACACAGAAAGGAATAGTTAAAAATGTATAAAAATTAAGAATATATATAAAGTCATATGTCTTATAGTACATGGGAGTTTTATTTTAAAGATGAAATGATTTTGTAAAACATAATATATATATATATATATATATTGAATTTTAATTTTATGCATAGAGTCCGACTACATTATTCATATATATTAGAGTAATTAATTATAACATTTATCACTCAATTGAGTATAAAATTGAGTATGTGATATGTCGACCTTCATTGATCATATATATTTTAGTCAATTAAATTTTTAATTGAGTAAATTGAATTAATTGATTTTGTGTAATATCACATTGATCATATATATTTCAGTTAATTGTGACAATTATCATATGATTTATTCAATTGAATATATATTTGAGTCAATTGAATCAATTAGAGTGTGTAATATGACACATTGATAATATATTTTAGTCAATTAAGTCTTTAATTTAGTCAATTGAGTAAAAATTGATTATTTATTTTTGTGAAATGAAATATTTTTTTAATTAAGCTAATTGAATTCATTTGAAATTATAACATTATTTATTTACTATTATATATCTATGAATTAAGTCAATTTAATCAATTTAAATTTAGATTGATCATTTCTTCAAATATAGTAAAGTAATATATATATATATATATATATATATATATATATTGTATTATTTTTTATATTAATTGACACATTTAGATAAAAATATTTTATTTATTTTCATTTTTAAATCATCTTTTTAGTTTACACAAATTTTTTTTTCCTAAATATAAAAATTTAATTTTTTAAAAAAGTAAAACATTGTTGCTTTGTCTCTGGTTGAACATGGTGGACCTTGATAAAGTAAAGAATGAAGAAGGAAAAATATGAAGAATATGAATCAGAGCATAAATATTTTTAGTTTTCATTTTTCACCTTTATTTTTAAATCATATTTTTAGTTAATATAAATACTTTTTTAAAATATAAAAATTTATTTAAGGAAAAAGATGAAGAAGATGAATAAGAGCATAAATAATTTTTCACCTTTATTTTTAAATCATCTTTTTAGTTAACATAAATATTTTTTTAAAATATAAAAATTGATTTAAAAAAAAATAAAAACATTGCTGGTTTGACTTTGGTTGAACATGTGATAAACCCATTTTATATAGGTATTTTAGGGTAGTTTTGCAACCATTTTGCTCTTTTTACTTTAGTAATTTTATACTTTTAATGCTTATTTTAGTTAATTTGTTAATTTTAGTTTCAATATATTTGATTTTTGGAATTTTAATGTTTTTAATCGGTTTTAATAAGGTTTAAAGGTAAAAAGGTCCATATAGAAGAAATTCAAAGTGATTTGAAAACTTAAAGTAGTGTGAAAAATGAAGAAAATTTGCTTAAAGAATAAGACCAGCCGAGATTTTCAAGGGCTTCAACATGCCCCATGTTGAAGGTCATGTGAAGATATGAGTCAGCCAGCAGGAATCCACATGAGGCATATAAATTCAACACTGGGTCATATAAACAGAGATTTTGGAACAAAACACGCCGAAAGTTTCAGGAACTTTAACATGCCCCGTATAGCTGGTCGTGCAGAATCTAAAGGCTCCTCCTTTGAATCAACATGAGGCATGTTGACTTGAATCAACATGAGGCATGTAGGATGGCGCTGACAAATTTGCTGACATGGAAAAATTTTCTCTTTTCACACCTTTTACATATTTTGTCCTTATCCCTTTAGAGACCATTTTTAGGGCAAAGTTTGAGGGGATATATAAGCATCATATTCTCATTTTTACTATAAGGAGAAATAGAGAGAAAAATCAAAAGAGAAAGGAAAGAGAGAACCACGCCATTTTTTAGAGGAAGAACACGTGTAGAGTGACGTTTTCCAGCTTTCATTTTCAGAGATTTAGATTCTCTTCTTCTAGGTTCTTTTATTTTTAGTCTTATTTTCATGTTTTATTGCTATATTTCATATTTTCTACTTGTAAATACAAACATGAGTGAGTAGATACTTAAGATTTCAGAGTTGGGTGTAATGATTTAAGTTCTATTTGTGGATTTGGACCTGTTTTAGCCAGATTTTAATATATATAAGTTTTGATTCTTATCTTGTGTGTTTATTTACATACCCATTGTTGGTACCCTTTGAGTTTTGTTCTCAATCTTAGATTGAATAACCGAGAGATGAAAATTCATGATAAATAATCAAGATAATGAACTTAATCACCTAGTTTTAGAAATAAACTAGTGGGTTAAGAGAAATTTCAAGTTGATTAAAGTGCTTAAAGGGTTTTGGGTAACTAAATATCGCATGAGAATGGGGTTTAGTTTCCTTTAAAACATACTTTAGTTTGCTTGAAAGAGAAATTAAAGGAAATCAGAATCAACTTCCTTCAAACTTGTATTTCCCTTAATCTTGGTTTTGCCTATCCAAATTCTGATAAAATTTACTTCATGAACCTCAACTCTGGAATCAATTTTGCCATTAATCAATTAAATTCTTAATTACTTGCTGAAATTATAGCAAATTAGTATAGTATTTAGAATTTTAATTGCTTAATTCCTTATAAATTCCTTATTTTTCTAATTCAATTTGCTGCATCTCTTACTCTATTTTTGGCACAAATTATTGATAGCCCAAATAATCGTGACTTTTATAGTTTGGTACTCAAACAATAAATCTTTGTGGGACGATATCTTTTCTTTACTACTTGAACGACCCGTATACTTGCGGAGTACGCATCAACATGGTGAATGATGATAAAGGTGAAGAACGAAGAAGGAAAAGGATGAAGAAGATGAATCAGAGCATGAGATTAATAGGGTCGAGAGTGAGGTTTTCAAATCCAACCGATTATTAAGTCGGTGAAGATAGAGGGTTAATAGTTTAAGATTTAACATTGGTATATTATTAAATAAATATTATATATTTTATAAATAATCATTAAAATAAATTAAATTAAATTTTAACATATAGATATTATTAAAAAATAATATTTATTTAATTATAATGAAGAAAAATTTAAAAATAAAATTTCATAATAATAAATTTGTTCATATAAAAAAATTAATATATTAAATTATATCATATAATAAATAGAAAGATTTTACCAAAGTCACAGGTTTTACTCTTTGTGGCACTATTTGTAGATAATTGTTTTTAAGTAAATAATTAAATCGCTGGTACTGATTGATTTGATTCGAGTTTAATAATCACGGTAGAGAAATAGGTTTATTTAGATGTGCATGAAGTAGTCACATGAATATTAAAACTTATAATTTATATTGAAATTTATATCTATAATAAATATAATAGACATAATTTAAAATTTTTTATTTTTTTATAAAAATATTTTAATAAAATAATTCAATTTTTATACATAAAATAACCTTATTATCCCATTCACCCACATTAAATATAGATAAGTTGAGCCTCAATCACAGTCCATAGATAAATGCTAGATAATGTGTATATACCAACAAGGATTTAAGATAAGAAACCTGCGGCTGAGAACATTTGCTAGAAATCCATCCTTAATTTTATCATTTGACCAAGACTTTATTAATGTCTCTTTCAAGACAGATGTAAAAATGAATTTATAGTACATACTATATTTATTATATGGATTTAACAAGATAACCTTTTAATGATGTGGACGGATTTCTGATTTGACAAAATATTTGTATAAATAAAAAAAAAACTGTTTATTTTATAATGTAAAGTAATTAGAGTCAAAATTCTAATAAAGTCCTGATTGATATTAAAATTGATAAGTTAAAAAAGCTTCTTTTTTTTTTTTCTTTTTTTTAAAGTGCTTAATGATAGGATAATTTCAACTGAGATTATCCATAAGGCGATTACATCTGCAATCAAAGAGAAGATTTTAGAGAGAACTCCCAATTCTTGCTAGAAATTCTTTCGGATGGTTAAATTAGAAAGTTAGAAATATATAATTCATTAGAAAGCTCATAAGCAGCATATTTGATCCGAGTTATATTTATAATGCAGAAGTGATCATATTGTAAACGTAATATGTAATCCTTTTTCAATATTATTATTTCGCAACTTATCTAGTATTTGGAATGATATGGATATTCGGTATTTTAGTTTTGTGTGCGTACACATAACAATTATATGAGTAATTGTATTACAGTGGGAAGTAAATACTTGTGTTCGAACTCCATAGGCAAAGCCATAGAAGTGTGTATATATATATATTATAAATAATTTTCACTTAAATAACTAGTTTTTCCATTCCCTAAATCGTATGTAAGTATATAACTTTCCTAGAAGCAATTTACATGAGAAAATACATAATTTGTACATTTCAATCCATGTAATTGATATTGGTCGTTCAAGACCCAGTTAAAAAGTTAAGCACTTGCAACAAAATATTCAATATGGTAGTTAAAGTGTCAAATGCCTGCTCGGAGAATTAAAATCGAGTGAGAGGCTGCTCAACTGAGCAATTACGAGCTGAAACAAAAGATAGTTTGATCTAGGCTTGGACCAAATAGCAACGAGTCGAATGAAGAAGCAATGTTATCACTTGCCTAACAAGTCGAGCAAAACCCATAACGAACAATAGTAATACCAATCATGAATCAAGCCAGATTTTTAGGAGATAATCTCGGATGTCAACTTAATTTCCTAGATTAAGACATCGACTATTTTCCTTAAAAAAGCCTATAAATACTAGAAGTAAGGAAGAATCAGGTACGCATACATACTGTTGAAATCAATAATAAATTATTCTCTTATTCTCTCACTTTCAAATCACTATTTTCTGACTTGAGTGTCAGAGTGGCTAGTTGGAAGGCCACCAACCTCACTTTTCCTTCTTTTACAGGCTTATGTGGTAACATGACTAATCTCTTAAAGCTCACAGCAACATCAGTAATGACCTTCTTTAGAAGAGATTGCCTCAAATGTGCCTAGATTGTAAATTCCGTGGTAGGGAAACTATTCAGCATCTCTTCTTCTCTTGTCCTTATGCAATGGCTATTTGGATCCATCCTCCTTTGTGCCTCACATCAACCTTGCTTAGTCATTTGAAATTTTTAGATTGTTGGGTTGAATTGAATTCATCTCTTGTGTCTTTTGACCAATTTGAGTTGCAATGGCTTTAAAGCCACTTGATTACAACTTTGGCATCATTAATTAGAGTTGCAATGTCTTCTACCCACTTTGACACATAATCCACTCCAACTAATATGTACTTATTGCCATAAGAAGGTGGGAATGGTCCCATAAAATCAACTCTCCATACATTAAACAATTCAACTTCAAGAATCCCGTGTTGGGGAATTTAATCTCTTTTTAACAAATTTCTACTTCTTTGACATTTATCACGTCTCAAAACAAATGTCCTAACATCCTTGAATAGATTAGGCCAAAAGAAACTAGCTCGTAAAGCTTTACTAGTTGTCTTCAAAATGTCCCCCATAATCTGATGAATGATAATAATGCATAGCACTTTCAATCTCTTCATCCAGAATACACCTTCTTAACAGCCCATCACTAAATCTTCTAAAAAGTAGTGGTTCATTCCATGTGTAAAACTCAACCTCATGCAAAAATCTCTTCTTTTGCTGCTCATACATTCTAGGAGTTAATACTCCACAAGATAAATAATTGACCAAATCTGCATACCATGGCAACTTAGCAATGATTAAAAAGAGCTGTTCATCTAAGAAAAATTCATCAAAGGGAACCTCATACAATTTTTTAGTATCAACCTTTAGCCTACTCGGATTATCTGCAACTACATTTTCTACTCATTTTTTATCTCTTTTCTCCAAATCAAATTCTTATAACAACAAAATCCATCTAATCAGCCTAGGCTTAGTTTCTTTCTTCCAGAGCAGATATATAATAGCTGCATGATCTGAAAACATAATCACTTTTGAGTCTATCACATAGGATCTGAACTTCTTAAGTGCAAAAATAACTGCTAAGAATTCCTTCTCATTGGTTGCATAATTAATTTAAGCTTCATCCAGTGTTCTACTTACATAGTAGATAGCATAAGCTTTCTTGTCTTTTCTCTGACTAAGGACTGCACCAATAGCATAATCACTCACATGATCTCAAAAGGTAAAGTCCAGTTCGATGGTTGTATAATTGGTGCTGTAGTCAAGGCTTTCTTCAACTAACAAAAGCATCAAGACACTTTTGGTCAAATACAAATGGCACATCATGACTTAATATATTTCAAAAAGGTTTAGCTATCTTTGAAAAACCTCTAATGAAATGCCTATAAAATCCAGCAAAAACCTAGACAAAGATGACTACAAGAAAATCAGTGGGTACCCTTGCCATAGAAAGCTTTCAAAGAGGTTCACTCCATGCTGCTAGCTGAGGACTCACTGAAGGCATCTGGAAGCAAGTCAGCAAAGAAGTCCATTCAAAGGAGCAAAAGACTTAATCCTTAAATTTGCTGTTGTTCTGTGTTTGCTAGTTTCTTTATTTGTTGTTAGTTTGCTACTTTAACTTGCTATATGCATGGATATTTATCTTTGTGTTTTGAGACCTCTCTTGTTTCCTTTTTTGGCTAATACAAAAGGGGAGATGGATTAAACTATGATGTGTGTGTGCTTTGAATATTTTGGACATATTTGGTGGACATGTGCTATGAAATTGTGAACTTATGCTTATGTATGGTGGTTATTTTTCTATTAATGGAATTATTGGACTTAAGTTTCTGAGATATCTTAAAACTTGTGAATTGTGCATAATGTGGATATTTTATTGTGTGCAGCTTGAATGAGAATATTTGTGCATACATTTGGTTATTGACTTGTGAATATGTGGTTATCTAATTACAATATTCAAGGGAGTCGTTGACCTTAAGATTCTGAGTTATTATCTTTAAATTCCCTTTGAATTTATGCTAAAAAGTGTTTCTATATATGTGTACATACATTTAGGGGGTGTAAATCCCACATTCATATATTCTTACATTTATACTCTAACACACGCACTTGTTATATCTAATTTGGTTATTCAATTGAGTTTTGTCATCATTAGAAAAGGGAAGATTGTTGGCCTTATAAGCTCAAAATGACCATAGATTTTGATAATGCCAAAATGATGTGGCCCAATCGCAAGTGCACGGGTCGTATAAGTAATATAGAAAAGATATCGTTCCCACGAGGAGTTGTGTTAATGATTGAATTTTTGATATAAAAATTGACTAATTTGAACTATTTTTGAAATTAAAGCAATATATTGATAGATATTGAAGTGTGAAATCTATATATGCAAAATTAATAATCTAATCAACAATGTAAAGATTCAACTAAATTTGCGACAAATTAAAATAAGCAAATTGAAATATGGCAAGATTTAAAATGGCAAGCAATCAAATTCAATTAGAAATTAACAATGATAAAAGGGCGATTCCAATCATATTCAAGCTATTTTGGGATTTTTAAATTGGTTATCCAATCTTATGGGATTTACGGGTTTTAAGGAGATTAATCCTTAAATCCTTTGAATACTTTTTTGAGTGAGAGAAAGAGTGCCTTAATCAATCTAATCCTACTTTCGTGGAGTTAAAATTAATCAAGACCCATTAAGTTCCTTAATTAATCTGTAAATCCTCTTAATCCTTAGTCTATTTCCAGATTTAAGTTAATTAAGTCCAATTTCTTGATTATCTATCACAAGGTTTTCTCCTTTCGGTACTTCAACCATGGATTAAGAACAATACTTAATGGGATCCTACACTAAACATGTCATTAAGCACACAACAAAATGGATAAAACTTCATTAAAACCACAAAATATGGATTACCCAATCGAAATCCACAAAATATCTCAAATATTACATCCCAACTCTAGAATCTAATGAAAACTACTCACTATCCATAATATTTACAAGAAATTCTAAGTAAATATGGAAATAAATCTTAAATCTAAGCTAAGAACTAAGAAACCCAATACAAGAAAGGTAGGAAATAAGGAAAAAAGGAAGAAAACTCCAAATCTGGTTCAGAAATGAAGGTGACGTTTTTGCTCTATTTTTCTCACTCTTCCCCTGCTGCTGCTCTTTTCTTCCCTCTTTTTCCTCTCCTTTCTGAAATGAGATAAGGACATATTGATATCTTTCTGACAAGTAGCCCTAAAATGATGTGTTTGAGGTGAAGTTCACGTGAGAAAAATCTTCTGCCAGCTCATTATGAAGAGTTGCACAAGTTGTGCAAGTTTCTTATGCAGATTCCATGCAAAATTGGTGGTTCCAGGTGTTTCCCGTGATATTGCATAAGCTTGCAGGTTGGTTGTGCAGTTTCTTCAAGCTTTGGAGTCTTCTATGAAACTGCATAAGTGGACTGTATAAGTTATGCAAGCCCTTATGCAGTTTTCGGCAGGTTTTGGGCTCTCTGCGTGAAGCTGCATAAGTAAAGAATGGATCTGCATAAGTTATGCAGTAGCTTATGCAGATTTTGGCTATTTTGATTGTCTCCTCCGTGAAATTGCATAAGCAGACAGCGAGACTGCATAAGCTTATGCATATTTTGGCCACCTTGCATTTTTCAACTTTCAAGCTTTGTTTTTGATATTTTTGGTTGTAGGAATCACTCCTCATTGGTAAAATTTCTTTTTTAGTCCCTCAAAAACACCAATTTTCCTACAAAACAAAGCAAAATTATAAATTAACCCAAAAATTGATAATTATGAAAAACTATCTGAATAACTAATAAAATTAGCTAAAAGTGACTAACAAGTGAATGAAATGGCCACGAAATTTAACCTAAATGACTATGCAAAATGTATGTATCAAATACCCCCAAACTCAAATTTTTGCTTGTCCTCAAGCAAACTTTAAAATATAATGCAATTTTTTAGGGGGTGCCTTGCCCAAAGAGCTATGAAAATCACCTATTAAAATAACTTAACATATCTTTAGCCATACCAATAATCCATATACCCATCCTTCAAGATGCAAAGAATCTAATGCTTATCCAAGCTTTCACTGCTTAGCCATCAAGTCAATTATCATCCAAAATTCCCAAACCAACCAATCAAAAGAGAAAGTCATGCTCAAAAGGAATTCTAGAACAATCAATAGCCAAAGTGTCTCTATATAGAATGATGGAATTTAATGAGTGAATGAATGAATTTTCAATCCCATAGGCAAACTCCCTACTCCTATCTCTACTAATGTAGCAAGTACTACCAAGAGATCAAAGGTCTTTTAGGGATGCAATGGGGCTATGGTGTTCAAAATGAGGTTAAGAAGGAAAATGGTAAAAGGGATTCAAAGTATGAGAATATTTTCAATCTTGAAGACATAAGGTACACTTTTTTTTTTTTTGAAATAATAAAGAGGAGGCAGATACACAATGAGAATTTTTAAGTGCTAGCCTATTTTACAAAATACATAAAATAGAGGGACACTTTGATACTTTAAACTTATATCTTGTATTTTCTCTTGACGATTGTCCCTAAAAATGCCACCCCCAAACTCATTTCCTTTAATTACTTTGGGTGGATTTCTTTCAATTTGAATGACCATAGTGAAAAGCACATAGACTAGCACTCTTGCAAGATGACAAGCATTTCTTCTCCCTTTCATTATATTTTTTTATTTTTTTTATTTTTTTATATATAATGTACCTAATATTATAAATAATTATTCTCATGAAAAGGGTTGGAGTGTTTAGTTCATTGGCTAGGTAGCAATAAGGGTTTCAAGAAAAATTTGGAATACAAAGGCTCAAAGGGGTTTACAAGAGTTAGTTGTAATAAAGGGAAGGTTAAAAGTTTAAAATAAGAGGTTTGCAATCAAAGAATGCCTAATCATCTCCCTTTTCAAGTACAAGCTGGTATTTTTCCTTGAAAGGTTTAGAAAATTTATTCTAGGATTGGTGAGACATCACTTGGCTACCTTTTATGCAATAACTCCTTCTAAACACTCCACACTCTAAAGGACTAGTTGGGTGGCTTTTTGGCTAAGAAGATAGGCAAGGGATAAACACTTCAAAACTTTGCACCTCTTAGGAAACTTTCAATCCACAAACCCAACTTAAGGTAAGTCAAATCACTCTCATAAGCAACTTCTCATTACTCAAGGGATTTGGCAAAAGATTTTATTTCATGAATGCATGATTCCTAAAAATGAGCAATGCATTAACTAAATGGAAGAAATATATTTGTATGCAATGTGTACAATTTCTAAGTGATGTATAATGTGTATGTGAATGTGTTATGTATATGTATGTATGGATGTGTATGTAAAATATTTACAATATATATATACAAATGGAATAGGATGAGATGTTCCTATACTCAAAATGTGAAAAATGTAGCAAAAATCAAAATGCACACCCCCAAACTCAAAATTGGACATTGTCCTCAATGTCTAAGGCAGTGCAGCATGAAAACTCAAAGCAAAGAGGAATAACCAGGAATAGTTAAATTTAAAAGCAAAAAGAAAGAGTTACCTGGTACAGAGCAGTGTTTTAGCATCTAAAATGTGAATTTAAAAGATGATGGTGATGCATAAGGAAGTTGCACAGGTTATGCAGAATAAATGCTTTGCAGAATAGGTGCATAAGGAGACTGCACAAGCTGCGCAGTATAGCATGAGTTGCATAAGGGATTGTATAGGCTATGCAGAACAGTTGCATAAGGAGAAATATAAGTTGAAAAGAAGCTGCATAAGCAGTTTCATGGCATGTGCAGAATATTGAATAGCTACAGCATAATGATATATCAAGGAAAAACTTGAAAACACCTGCAGAGGTACGTAAATATATACAATGTATTGACAAGTATCCATAAAGGAGCAGCAAAGGCAAAGAGAAGCAATGAAAAACTAATGGAATAGCCATCTAATTGTATTTCAAGAAAATAGAATTCAAGACAGACTAAAATTGTTCCAGCATATCTAAAAAAAAAAACTCCTAGAAGTTGAACAAGAGCAAGATAAAAATTAATCTATTTCTATGGTTTTACCCTTGTCCAAAGGTGCTGCTAGAGGACTGGATGGAGCTGGCTGCTGCTAAAGTGGTGGCTCTGGAGGAGGTGATGGAGGTGGAGGTGGCATAGCCATGAGCTGCTTCATCATCTCTTTCAACTCTTTCTGCTTGTCTCTGGTCTCCATAACAAGATCGAAGAGATGATCATGACGATCCTTAAGGGTATCAAGACTAGATTCAAGCTTCCTATCCACAAAATATACATCTTCACTAAGCCTCTCAAGATAAGTGAATAAGGCTTTAGTGTTGAAGGGAAGAGGTGTTGTGGAGGAAGAGGGTCCAGCTGCAGATGGTGTTGGCTGTGCAGATTCTGGTGGGGTATCCTATGCAGATTGAGTAGGTTGTGAAAGTTCATCATAAGGCTATTGGACTGCTGGTGCAGATTGTGCCTCTAGTTGTGCAAGTGGTCCTGTATCTGCTACTAGTTGTGCAGTGTTAGATGGTGGCAAACTGAATCCAGTCTTGTATAAGTAAGAAGCATCAAAATATAGAGTGTCTGAAAGTGCTAGTAGAGGATGCTCTTCCGAATCAAAGTCAAAAAATGTTTAGCTATAACAGTTATGAGCCCACCCATAACTATATCATCTACAGATTTGGTAGCAGTGTGCAACACATGTTCATAAAAGAAGTAACCAGGAGATATTTTGACTTTATGAAAAACACACCATAGCATGAACAAGTCAGATTTTCCAACAGCACCAAAACTAGTCCCTCGGCCCAAGATAGTGCTAGTAATATGCCTATGGATAAATCTAAGTGCTGGGTCTATTATTTAGGAGGTCTTAGATCTGCCAGCATAAAAACCCTGAAATTGATTTGTAATATTTCTCCAAAACTGAACAGCATTCCACACACCTTTATTTGCTACCTCGATGCCTATATATGGGACCCTAAATAATCCATCAATAGTAAACCCAAAGATACTGTGAAATTGGTCCAATGATAGCTCCCTATTTTGCTCCAAGCACCTAAATTTCATAGTTGGCTTGTAATCCATCTCATGCAGTTTCAAAGTAGCAGAAAATGAGGAAATAAATTTCAAAACTAGGACTAGATAAACTAACTCTTGTCTATGCACAAATTCCATCCAACCTAGACCATCAAGGTAGGCAACAACATTATCAAATAAACCAACAGATTGGAGGATATTTGCCTAGTGGGTTGCACTTTTTTGTCCTTTAGCCTCTTAAAAGTTGCCTTACAGGTTGCATCAAGAAGAGGCCAAGGTAATTTGGATACCTGTGTCGCAACTGCTGAAGATTGCTTCTTGCTAGAGGAGAGAGATTTGGCTTGTGGGGTAGAGGCAGAAGCACCGGCCCCTTATCGTGTGGAAGCCGAAGTTTTGGAGTTTTTGGGTATAGGCTCAAAAGGTGGAGTAGTAGGTGGGTCCTTGCGTTTTGCGGGAGGTGGCGCAGATGCCATGGGTCGGGTTTGTAACACCCCTATGTTCGGTAGTGCATTCTACTGTTCCTGTGACCAGTGTTGTCCGGACAGCTAGGATGCCTAGAACTACACTTAGATATGGGTGAGGAGACATAAAATAATGAAATATAAGAAAAGAAAATACAAGAAAAATAAAGGAAAAATAATAGCAATGAAATGTAACTAAGTTAAACGAGCCGAGAACCCTAGCGATGGGTGACTGCACCGGGAAGTTGCGGCGTGGACCGTTGACTAGCCCTGGACCTTGGGGAACCCTGGAAAATATTTTTAAGATATAATTAAAGACTTATTGAAGTAGAAATATCATTAGAAATATCAAAGAAAAATTAATTAATTAGTACAAAGAAAAACGAGAAATCGAGAAAACGACAAAACTCGGTGTTACCGAAAAATCGGGAATGCAACCCGAATAGGGGTATTGTGGTCATTTGATACCCCAAGTTGTCTTTTGACCTAAATGTCCATTAAAAATAAATGATATTATACTTGGAAAATTTCATGAAAAATTAAAATAGTGGTACATAATCTAAATAGCAAAAGATAAGAGGAAAATGTGGAAAATTGGAAAGTTTAACATTAAAAAATACTTTTAATTCAACTAGTGCTCCACTAACACCCCTAAAGTGGACCATTAAGCATCATTGTGGCAGAATATGCCTTCATCTTCCTCACTTTGCAAAACCAGCCAAAATTGAAATGCTCTCAAACCTCCATGGACGTCCACACTCCAAGCTCCATGCAAGCATGCTCTAGCTACATTTTCCATTAGGTTCCTTCACTAAAGTTGTTCTATACAACTTGGGCAATAGATAGGTAGCAAGAAATTTAAGTTTTGGTGAGGTTTGGAGAATTTCAAAAGTGGTAAGTATGTATTTTTGATTCTTGTTTCATTAAACCTTGAATGGATGTTGTGGGTAGTTGATTTGTGGAAGAATTTTTAAAGTTTGATGTTTTAATGGAGATGTACATTTTGGCAACCATGGAACCTCAATAAGAACAGTTTATTCTTGCACGTAAATAGTGGTTTGAATGATGATTTAAATGTTTGATTGTATTGTACTTGAATTCCATGTGTAAGGTATGATTTGGAAGCTTAAAAAGTGAAAATGGCAATTGATGGGTATGTGTAAACTTGTGGCAGCCTCATGAAGAAGATTGAAGTGTTTGAGTTCATGAAATATTGTTGAATTATGTTGTCATGGATGGCAGCATGTGTGTGTGTTTAATTGTTAGAATTTGGACATGAAAATGAGGTATGTTCATGTGGTTGAATTGTGGTAAATGGGACTTTAATTGTTGTAAATGGGACTTTGAAAAATTCTGTATTATAGTGTGTATGTTGAGAGTGGTTACAAGCTGCCAAAATGACCAAAAATGTGTTGCTAAATGTGTTAATGTTATGGTACAAATCAGAATTGGCATGGAAGAGTGAACTTGGTAAGCATAGGATGTGTAATTGGTAAAGGATGAACAAATTGTAATAGGACAGTGTATGTTTTGGCTTAGAACCTTAAGTGTGTGGCTTCAATTGGTATGAGACCAATTGGAGGTGAAACTAGGCACAAAATGTGCCAACTTTCATGAAGGAAGCTTACCAAAATTCTACTTAGAATGTGACTTGAAAAATGACCGAATCCGGATTAGTGCTTTGAAAACCTGAAAATTGACCATTTGGGCAGTAGTTAGTGTTTTGACCATAACTTACTCAAAACAGGTCCAATTGACTTGATATTTTTACCATGAATAGTTGAGAGATATATCTACAATTCTTATGAAGACACCAAGGCCCAGAAATGGCCAGAACCAAGCCAATTAGCTTGCACAAATTCACGTCCAAAAATTGGTCGAACCAAAAGTGACCTAAAAATGACCTAAAGTTACCATTTTGGTATATTCTGTCCAGCATTGGTAAATTGACCATATCTTGGCCTACACAACTCAGAATGACCTGAAATTTGGCCCCCGCGTGCAATAAGACATAGACCTACAAGTTTATAGTTTTGACCGAAACCCGAAAACCGAGGAAACTAGGTCATCCGGCTAGGTCAAATTAGTATACCGAAATTCGGCAAATTGCAATAAAATGCAACATACTTGAAAATGAATTTGGTAACATGTACCAATACTAAAAGGCTACAAATGTGGCATATTGGTAACATTAAAACCTAATTCACCTAGACTGCATCGAGGGTCAACATCTTAGGTTGACTAAGGAAATAATAGAATTCAATAAAGTAATTATTAAGCTTTATTGTTGGAGACAGTTTAAATGAGTACTGAAACACTTCAAATTGTGTGTTTCAGTTAGCAAAGACTCAGGGAAGGGGAAGGAAACACTGAGTTAGAGCCAAGAGACATTTATAAGAGGTTTGTGCACAACAGTTACTTCTTTTGAATTTTCAATTGAAATGAATTATGACAAATTGTCTATTATTGTTTAAATTGTGAAAAATTGTCTTAATGATATTTGATGGATACTTATTGATTGAAAAGCATTGTAAATGGTTTAAAACCACAGCTATCATATATATTGATTGAATTCCTCGCTAGCTTGTCTAGTGAGATAAATTGACTTTGAATTCTCTCTCTGGCTGAAGTGTTGAGGTGTGTGCCTGTTGAGGACGAATAGAATGAGTACTCATATTATTGCTAGCTAGCTATGTTATTCCTCATTAGCCATCCGCTCTTGGGATGAATTGGACTTTGGAACATGATTAAGCTGTGTGTATGATTTATTGATATTAATTGTGATATTGTGAAATGGAGTTTAAATTCTTTATGACATTCACTATCTTTGAATTTAATTATGGTTTTGAAGTATCCATTATTTATATGACTTATGATTTGTGATTTAATGTTGCATTTTGTTAATGTTGTGCACCACTGAGACATTGGCTCAGCGATAGCTTTTCATTGCTGTCGCAGGTAGACAGACTGACAGGGCAACAGACTAGGCTGCTAGTGCTTCATTGAGAGTTCATCGGGTATATTGAGTATACCATATTTTGCATTTTGTATTGTAATGTATGTTCACTGTATGTATATATTGTTCTTGGTTTTGAGCAGTTATAAATTAAAATTGTACATTAAAGTTGTAAACTAAATTTGTAAATTATTTTGGTTTATAAATATTGTGATGTATTCTTTTATCTCAGCTTTTGAAAACACTGGAAAACTATTGTGGATTTGAGTTGACAATTGTTGAGAAACTTATTGTGTTGATTGAATATTGGAGTTTGGAGATTGAACAAAATAATTGAAGTGCTTTTTTACAGGTTTTTGAAGAACTATTTTATTCAAAATACAGATGGCACTCTGCCAAAATTTTTTTGCAGAAATTATTAATTCTTCAAATGTGTTAGCTGTTTCACTTCAGTTCAAAAAAAATTTTTTTTAACACCTATAAATAGTGCTCACCACTCTAAAAAGAAGTAAGAAAAGGTTTAAAATCCCCTATAGTGTATTTAATGGGTTATCAGTAGGCGAAGTTTGGTAATTCATTAGATATACTACGGGATCATGTTATGCCTTATAGAGGGGTAGGGTGTGACATGTTTTAGTGGTATCAGAGCTAGTTTTTAAATTCTTTTTTCACCTGTAATTTGAATATTCTTTCTTCATAGTACAACTATTCAATGTCATTATTTGATACATACAGTACATTACATTATAAATATGCACTAACGTGAGGAAATCTCCTTGTGTTAATTGTTCAGGAGGTCTAAAATCCTCAAATTGACTATGGAAGAAGGGGATCGTTCAGTCGATCAATCTATAGAGGCTGAGGTACAAGGGGATGCCCCAGCCCTACACAATGTCAGTGGATCACCCGGCCCCTCGATCGCAGATTTCTTGCTCGATTCGCTCGTGAGATGGCTGTAATGTTCCAACAAATGGCTGGTAACGTGCCTACTCAAGTCCCACTGCAGACACCAGTGGTACAACCACGATCTTACGCTAGGCGATGACAAATTGATGAAATATGGGGCTCACGAGTTCAAGGGGCGATAGATCCTCTAGAGCGTAATGAGTGGTTAGAGAGAATGGATAGGGTGTTCAAGAAGCTACATTGTGCAGAAGAGCTCGATTTGAATATTCGGTGTCTGCTCTGGGGATGCATATGACTGGTAGAAAACCATTCCCCATAGTCTGGTAGAACCTTCAGTGCTAACATGGAATGATTTTCTACGGGAGTTCAGACAAAAATATGTCCCTGATGCTTATGTGGACCAGAAGCTGCAAGATTTCCTAAGTCTGGAACAGGGGAGTAGATCGGTGGCTGAATATGAAAGAGAATTTTTCCGCCTGAGCCATTATGCAGTAAGACTACTTTCTACTAGTAGGGAGAGATGTAAGAGGTTTGAAATCAGCTTGAAGCCTAGTATCAGATTACAAGTGGTCAGATTCAAACATACTAACTTCTCTGAGCTTATTTCTCAAGCACTAGAATTAGAAAGAATTGAGTTAGAAGCGGCCCCAGAGAAAAAGAAATTAGAGAAGACAGAAAAAGAGGAAAAGTCAGTAGAACAGAGTTTCAGTGATCCTACTGGAAAGAGAAAGAACCATGGGGGACACAACAGAGGTGGTAAAAAGTCCGGTAGGGGAAGATATTCGGGACAGAAACTTCCTCCATCTGGTCAACAGAATACCAGAAGTTCCTACCCTCCTCTCCAATGTGAAACTTGTAGAAGAAATCATGGTGGGGTATGCTATAAGGCCATAGGAGCCTGTTATAACTGTGGAGGCACAGGGCACTTTGCTAATGACTACACCAGTACTCGCAGAGTTGGACCACCTCCTACTATTGCTGAAGGGTCAGTTCAGAGCCCTGTCACCAGAGGTTCACAACCACCTAGCACAGGTAGAGGCAGGGGTAGAGGTAGTCCAGCAGGCAGCCAAGGCATTGTGAATCAATAAGAGCAAGGTAGTGCTCCAGTCAGAGTCTACGCAATGAGACAGAGAGAAGAGGCCGAGACATCTGATATTGTGGCTGGCACCTTCTCAACTTTTAATCAAGATGTGTTTGTATTATTTGATCCGGGTTCTACCCATTCTTATGTGAGTACTAGCATCATTGATTGCATTACTGTTCCGTGTGTGAAAATGGACTTTGAGGTGCTAGTAACAAATCCACTAGGACAGGAGGTCAGGGTCAATAGAATGTATAAGAATTGTCCTTTGGTGATCCAAGGACATACTTTTCTATCTGATCTCATTGAAATGCCCTTCAGAGATTATGATATCATCTTGGGCATGGATTGGTTAACCAGGCATCACGCCATGATTATTTATGGCGAAGCAGATCACTTTTGATCTTCCTCGATGCTGATGTGGTAATACACGGGGAGAGGCAGCTATTACCGTCAAACATCATTTCAGCTACACGAGCCAGAAAAATGATCAGAAAGGGGTGTGAAGCATACTTGGCACATGTGGTAGACACCCAAGTGGGGAGTCCAGCATTGAGGGACATCCCTATAGTATATGACTTTTCAGATGTGTTTCCTGATGAATTGCCAGGATTACCTCCACAAAGAGAGGTGCAGTTTGAAATTAATGTTATGCCTTGTGTGGATCCAATCTCCATAACACCATACAAAATGGCACCAGCAGAGCTGAAGGAGTTGAAGGTACAGTTGCAAGAACTACTTGAAAAGGACTTCATCTGCCCTAGTGTGTCACCTTGGGGAGCGCCAGTATTGTTTGTTAAGAAGAAAGATGGCACCCTCCGCTTATGTATTGACTACCGGCAGTTGAATAAGGTGACAATAAAGAACAGATATCCATTGCCTCGCATTGATGATCTGTTTGATCAGTTGAAGGGTGCAACTGTATTCTCCAAAATTGATTTGTGATATGGTTATTATCAGTTGAAAGTGCAAGAGCAGAGTATTCCAAAGACTACTTTCAGAACTCGATATGGCCACTATGAGTTTCTAGTAATTCCATTCGAGTTAACTAATGCCCCAACTGCTTTTATGGATCTGATGAACACTATCTTCAGACCATATCTCGACTAGTTTGTGGTGGTGTTTATTGATGATATTTTAATATATTCGAGGAATGCAGAGGAGCATGACAGACATCTGCGGATTGTACTGCAGACTTTAAGGGAGAAACAACTATACGCCAAATTATCAAAATGTGAATTTTGGCTGAAAGAAATCTCTTTTTTGGGATATGTTGCGTCAGCTGAAGGGATCAAGGTAGATTCCAGCAAGGTAGAAGCTATCCTTAATTGGCAGCCGGGAGTATCACGAGAAATTCACGATTTTAGGTTTATTTGGATATTCTTGTCAATTTGTGAAAGGGTTTTCTATGTTAGCTTCTCCACCAATTTGCTTGAGAAAGATGTAAAATTTGGTGGGCAGATAAATGCCAGCAGAGTTTTGATGAGTTGAAGAGGTGTTTGACTGAAGCTCTAGTCCTTACTTTACCTACACCGGTTAAAGAGTATACAGTTTATAGTGATGCTTCTCACAATGGGTTAGGCTGTGTACTGATGCAAGATCGGAATGTCATTGCTTATGCATCACGCCAGCTGAAACCGCATGAGAGGAACTACCCAACACATGACTTGGAGCTAGCAGCTATTGTTTTTGCTCTGAAGATCTAGAGACACTATTTGTATAGGGAGAAATGCTACATTTACACAGATCACAAGAGCTTGAAGTACTTAGGCACCCAGAAGGAATTTAATTTGAGGCAGAGGAGATGGTTAGAACTTATTAAAGACTAAGATTGCTTAATAGACTATTAGCCAGGGAAAGCAAATGTGGTGGCTGATGCCTTAAGTCGCAAGACTATGGCAAGTCTTAGAGTTTCTCCTTTGTCCATGGTACATGAATTGAAAGCACAGCATGCCAGTTTGGAGATTGTTGATGAGGGACAGACAGTAGTTGCATGGCATGTACAAACGGTGTTGATTGATCGATCGTAATGGTCGCAGAGTGATGATAAATATCAGAAGCTACTGAAAGAAGTCCAGCAGGGCAAGAAACCTGAATTCTCAGTGAGAGATGATGGTTTACTATTACATTAGGGCAGAATGTGCGTTCCTAATGATGTGGAATTGAGACAGATCATCATGAAGGAAGCACATGAGTCTCCTTTTGCTATGCACCCTAGTGAAACTAAAATGTACAGAGGGCTGAAAGAGTATTACTGGTGGATGGGTATGAAGAGGGATATAGCTGAATTTGTTTCCAAATGCCTAACTTGTCAGCAAGTAAAGGCAGAATATCAAGTTCCAGCTAGTTTGTTACATCCATTGCTAGTACCAGAGTGGAAATAGGAACGGATAACTATGGATTTTGTGATGGGACTTCCGAGGACACAGAATAGTCATGATGCAATATGGGTTATAGTTGACAGACTAACCAAGTCTGCTCACATTTTGCCAGTCCGGCTGGACTATAGTTTGGAGAGATTGGCCAGATTGTACATAAATGAGATTGTAAAACTGCATGGAGTGCCAGTATCAATTGTATCTGACAGAGATCTTAGGTTCACTTCTAGATTCTGGAGTAGTCTACAGAGAGCCCTAGGAACTAGATTGAACTTCAGCACAGCATTCCACCCACAGACAGATGGCCAGTCTGAGAGGGTAATTCAGATATTGGAGGATATGCTATGGGCTTATGTGATTGAGTTTGAAGGTAGTTGGGATACACACTTGCCTTTGATTGAGTTTGCTTATAACAACAGCTACCAATCAAGCATTGAGATGCCTCCATATGAAGCTTTGTATGGCAGAAAGGGCAGAACTCCCCTATGTTGGGATGAAGTAGGAGAAAGGAAGATGATTGGGCCAGAAATTGTTCAATAGACTGAGGAAAAGATCAGATTGATAAGAAATCGACTCAAGGCTGCATCAGACCGTCAGAAGTCCTATGTTGATCTGAAGAGAAGAGATATTGAATATGTAGTGGGTGATAAGGTATTCCTTAAAGTTTCTCCTTGGAAGAGAATTATGAGATTTGGCAGAAAGGGGAAACTGAGTCCTCGTTTCATTAGACCATATGAGGTTCTGGAAAGAGTGGGTCCTTTGGCATATCGGTTAGCATTACCTCCAGAGCTAGAAAGGATACACAGTGTCTTCCATGTGTCCATGTTAAGAAGGTACAGATCTGACCCATCTCATGTTCTATCAGTTGAAGAGATTGAGGTAAATCCAGACCTCTCATATGAGGAAGAACCCATAGAAATTATGGCATATGAGGTGAAGCAGCTGAGGAATAAACAGATACACCTGGTTAAAGTGCTGTGGAACCATCATTTAGGCCAGGAAGCTACTTGGGAACGTGAAGATGACATGAGGAGACAGCACCCACAGCTGTTCAGAAATTGATGCCAGGTAAAATTTCGAGACGAAATTTATTTTAAGGGAGAGAGAATTGTAACACCCCTATGTTCAGTAGTGCATTCTACTGTTCCTGTGACCAGTGTTGTCCGGACAGCTAGGATGCCTAGAACTACACTTAGATATGGGTGAGGATACATAAAATAATGAAATACAAGAAAAGAAAATATAAGAAAAACAAAGGAAAAAATAATAGTAATGAAATGTAACCAAGTTAAACGAGCCGAGAACCCTAGCGATGGGTGACCGCACCGGGAAGTTGCGGCGTGGACCGTTAACTAGTCCTGGACCGCGGGAAACCCTAGAAAATATTTTTAAGACATAATTAAAGACTTATTGAAGCATAAATATCATTAGAAATATCAAAGAAAAATTAATTAATTAGTACAAAGAAAAACGAGAAATCGAGAAAATGACAAAACTCGGTGTTACTGAAAAATTAGGAATGCAACCCGAACAGGGGCACTATGGTCATTTGACACTCCAAGTTGTCTTTTGACCTAAATGTCCATTAAAAATAAATGATATTACACTTGAAAAATTTTATGAAAAATTAAAATAGTGGTACATAATCTAAATAGCAAAAGATAGGAGGAAAATGTGGAAAATTGGAAAGTTTAACATTAAAAAATACTTTTAATTCAACTAGTGCTCCACTAACACCCCTAAAGTGGACCATTAAGCATTATTGTGGCAGAATATGCCTTCATCTTCCTCACTTTGCAAAACCAGCCAAAATTGAAATGCTCTCAAACCTCCATGGACGTCCACACTCCAAGCTCCATGCAAGCATGCTTTAGCTACATTTTCCATTAGGTTCCTTCACTAAAGTTGTTCTATACAACTTGGGCAGTAGATAGGCAGCAAGAAATTTAAGTTTTAGTGAGGTTTTGAAGAATTTCAAAAGTGGTAAGTATGTATTTTTTATTCTTATTTCATTAAACCTTGAATAGATGTTGTAGGTAGTTGATTTGTGGAAAAATTTTTGAATTTTGATGTTTTAATGGAGATGTACATTTTGGCAGCCATAGACCTCAATAAGAACAGTTTATTCTTGCATGTAAATAGTGGTTTGAATGATGATTTAAATGTTTGATTGTATTGTACTTGAATTCCATGTGTAAGGTATGATTTGGAAGCTTAAAAAGTGAAAATGGCAATTGATGGGTATGTGTAAACTTGTGGCAGCCTCATGAAGAAGATTGAAGTGTTTGAGTTCATGAAATATTGTTGAATTATGTTATCATGGATGGCAGCATGTGTGTGTGTTTAATTGTTAGAATTTGGACATGGAAATGAGGTATGTTCATGTGGTTGAATTGTGGTAAATGGGACTTTAATTGTTGTAAATGGGACTTTGGAAAATTCTGTATTATAGTGTGTATGTTGAGAGTGGTTACAAGCTACCAAAATGACCAAAAATGTGTTGCTAAATGTGTTAATGTTATGGTACAAACCAGAATTGGCATGGAAGAGTGAACTTGGTAAGCATAGGATGTATAATTGGTAAAGGATGAACAAATTGTAATAGAGCAGTGTATGTTTTGGCTTAGAACCTTAAGTGTGGCTTCAATTGGTATGAGACCAATTGGAGGTGAAACTAGGCACAAAATGTGCCAACTTTCATGAAGGAAGCTTACCAAAATTCTGCTTAGAAGGTGACTTGAAAAATGACCAAATCCAGATTAGTGCTTTGAAAACCTGAAAATTGACTATTTGGGCAGCAATTAGTGTTTTGATCATAACTTACTCGAAACAGGTCCAATTGACCTGAAATTTTTACCATGAATAGTTGAGACATATATATTCAATTCTTATGAAGACACCAAAGCCCAAAAATGGCTAGAACCAAGCCAACTAGTTTGCACAAATTCAGGTCCAAAAACTGGCCGAACCAAAAGTGACCTAAAAATGACCTAAAGTTACCATTTTGGTACATTATGTTCAGCATTAGTAAATTGATCATATCTTGGTCTACACAACTCAGAATGACCTGAAATTTTGCCCCGCATGTAATAAGACATAGACCTACAAGTTTGTAGTTTTGACCGAAACTCGAAAATCGAGAGAACTAGGTCATCCAACTAGGTCAAATTAGTATACCGAAATCCAGCAAATTACAATAAAATGCAACATACTTGGAAATGAATTTGGTAACATGTACCAATACTAAAAGGCTACAAATGTGACATATTGGTAACATTAAAATCTAATTCACCTAGACTGCATTGAGGGTCAACATCTTAGGTTGACTAAGGAAATAATAGAATTCAATAAAGTAATTATTAAGCTTTATTATTAGAGACAGTTTAAATGAGTACTGAAACACTTCAAATTGTGTGTTTCAGTTAGCAAAGACTCAGGGAAGGGGAAGGAAACACTTAGTCAGAGCCAAGAGACATTTATCAGAGGTTTGTGCACAACAGTTACTTCTTTTGAATTTTCAATTGAAATGAATTATGACAAATTGTCTATTATTGTTTAAATTGTGAAAAATTGTCTTAATGATATTTGATGGATACTTATTGATTGAAAAGCATTGTAAATGGTTTGAAACCACAGCTATCATGTATATTGATTGAATTCCTCGCTAGCTTGTCAAGTGGGATGAATTGACTTTGAATTTCCTCTCTGGCTGAAGTATTGAGGTGTGTGCCTGTTGAGGACAAATAGAATGAGTACTCATATTATTGCTAGCTAGCTATGTTATTCCTCATTAGCCATTGGCTCTTTGGATGAATTGGACTTTGGAATATGATTAAGCTGTGTGTATGATTTATTGATATTTATTGTGATATTGTGAAATGGAGTTTAAATTCTTTATGACATTCACTGTCTTTGAATTTAATTATGGTTTTGAAGTATCCATTATTTATATGACTTATGATTTGTGATTTAAAGTTGCATTTTGTTAATGTTGTGCACCACTGAGACATTGGCTCAGCGATAGTTTTTCATTGCTGTCGCAGGTAGACAGACTGACAGGGCAGCAGACTAGGCTGCTAGTGCTTCATTGAGAGTTCATCGGGTATATTGAGTATACCATATTTTGCATTTTGTATTGTAATGTATGTTCACTGTATGTATATATTGTTCTTGATTTTGAGCAGTTGTAAATTAAAATTGTACATTAAAGTTGTAAGCTAAATTTGTAAATTATTTTGGTTTGTAAATATTGTGATATATTCTTTTATCTCAGCTTTTGAAAATACTGAAAAACTGTTGTGGATTTGAGTTGACAATTGTTGAGAAACTTATTGTGTTGATTGAATATTGGAGTTTGGGGATTGAACAAAATAATTGAAGTGCTTTTTTACAAGTTTTTGAAGAACTGTTTTATTCAAAATACAGATGGCACTCTGCCAAAATTTTTTTGCAGAAATTATTAATTCTTCAAATGTGTTAGCTGTTACACTTCAGTTCAAAAAATTTTTTTTTAACACCTATAAATAGTGCTCACCACTCTAAAAAGAAGTAAGAAAATCTTTAAAATCCCTTGTAGTGTATTTAATGGGTTATCAGTAGGCGAAGTTTGGTAATTCATTAGGTATATTACGGGATCATGTTATGCGTTACAGAGGGGTAGGGTGTGACAGGGTTGATTTGGACCGGATTCTCCTTTTGTAGGCAGATGGTGGAGGAGGTGGAGGGGTTTGCAGTGGAGGAGAATCGGGATTGGGGACTTGCATAGCGAGGGGCGTGACTTGGAGAGGAGAGCCTTGAGGGGAAGGGGGAGGCGTTTCCATGGCGAAGGTCGATGTTTTTAGGAATGGAGGAGGAAAGAAGGAAATTAAAGAAATAGAGGGGAAGTTAGGGTATTAGTCCACGAAAAGGTAGGAGAGTGAAGAATTAGTGCCAAGAAAAGTGAGAAAAGGGTGGTTGTGAACAGTAATGATGGGAAGTGGGAGGTGGGAAAATAGGTTATGCAAAAATTTTAATTTGCACAGGATGTGCGAATTTCTGCATAAGGAAAAAAAAAAAGGGTGTGCAGGTTTCTGCAAGAAGGGGAATTCTGAAAAGTTAGTTGTGCAAGAGTGCATAACTTATGCACACACTTATGCAAGTTTCAGCAGAAATGGAAATGGCAAAAATTGTGGCGGTGCAAGAGTGCATAAGTTATGCATGTCCTTATGCAGATTTTGGCAAGAATGGAAATGGCAAAAATTTAGTTATGCAGGATTGCATAAGTTATGCAAGAGCTTATGCAGGTTTCAGCAGGAATAAAAATTAAGGCAAAGTGATACCCAAAAATTGCACAAGTTATGCAGTTACTTATGCACAATTTAATAAGATTCATGTTACAATAAAAATGCTTTGCAAGTTTGAAAAATACATGACAATGAAAAAATATAACCCTGTGAAGCATAAATCATGAAAAATTATCATAAAAAACACATCAATATATGCAGAATCCATCACAATTGCACCATACAAGTTTGTAGAAGTAAGTTCTGCATAAGAGACATTTGTGAATTATGCCATTTCAACTCAAACCCTGCAAATTAACATGTTAGCACATTAAAGCTCAATAAAAATCTATACAAAGTTGCACTTATCCACCAAAGAAAATAGGCTCTCCAAGTTGTGCCAATTAAATGTAGTATGTGCACATTGAATCACACCACCCAATTAAGTTCAAAACCACTAAAATGACCCACTTACCATCATATCAATATGATAAGCACAAATATATAAAAGTTACAAGCCCAACCTCAATAAAGAAGCAAATAACATATGCTGCAGATCCTTTTTGCTGAAAAATTTTTCTGCATAAGCCTAGAAGGGGTCCTGCACAGGAAGCAATGAAAATAAACCAATCTTAGAAGAGTTAATGGATAAAATATCAGATTAAGAGTAACTCCCCAGTAGTGCAACAACCTTCATCCATTGAAATACATCTACAAAAGACAAAATTCAACAATGTCAAAAATTGAATTTGGGGAGATTTAAGACAAAAACAAAAGTAATGCAAATAAAAGTAAATCGACAAAAGCAAAATAAGAGAACTTGGGGTGCCTCCCAAGAGCGCTAATTTATAGTCCTTAGCTGGACTCTTCATGCATTTCACTAAAAAGAAGGTGTGGGATCAGAGAGCTTGTAATAGCTTGCTCCCTTTATTGGGTCTCCAGTTATGTAATGCTTCAATCTATGCCCATTGACCTTAAAATTCCTAGATTTTTCACTCTAAATTTCAATTGCTCCATAAGGAAAAACTTTAGAAACTCTATATGGACCAGTCCACCTTGATTTAAGTTTTTCTGAGAACAATTTCAATCTTGAGTTGAACAACAAAACTGAATCACCTTCTTTAAATTCCTTTTTCCTGAGATGCCTATCATGCCAAACTTTAGTTCTTTCTTTATAAATACGGGCATTTTCATAGGCATCCATCCTCAATCTTCAAGCTCATTAAGTTGCAATAGCCTCTGCTCACCAGCTTGCTTGAGATCAAAATTCAAGGTCTAAATGGCCCAATATGCTCTATGCTCTAGCTTCACAGGTAAATGACAAGACTTACCATACACCAACCTAAAGGGAGTAGTTCCTATAGGGGTTTTGTAAGCAGTTCTATATGCCCATAAAGCATCATCTAGTTTGATAGACCAATCTTTCTAAGAATTGCTCACTGTTTTCTCCAAGATATGTTTGAGTTCCCTGTTAGAAATTTCAACTTGCCCTGAAGTTTGAGGATGATATGGGGTAGCTATCTTGTGTACTACACCATACTTCCTCATTAAGCTCTCAAATTGCTTATTACAAAAATGTGAACCCCATCACTAATTACAGCCTTTGGAGCTCCAAATCTACTTAAGACAAATTTCTTCAAGAATTTCACTACCACCTTAGCATCATTAGTTGGAGTTACAACAGCTTTTACCCACTTTGACACATAGTCAACTCTAACTAGAATGTATTTATTACCATATGAAGGAGGAAATGGGCCCATAAAATCTATTCCCCATGCATCAAATAATTCCACCTCAAGAATACCATTTAGGGGCATTTCATCTCTTTTTGATAGATTTCCACTCCTTTGAAATTTATCACATTCTAACACAAATTTCCTCACATCCTTGAAAAGGTTTGGCCAAAAAAAACCAGCTTGAAGAATTTTACTAGCAGTTTTAGAGATTCCAAAGTGTCCTCCAGAATCAGAAGCATGGCAATGATGCATAACACTCTCTATCTCCTCATCAGGAATACATCTTCTTGTTAAACCATCACAACATCTCTTAAAGAGTAAAGGATCATCCCATCTATAAAATTTTGCCTCATGCAAAAACTTTTTCTTTTGTTGCCATGTCATTCCTAGAGGTAAAACTCCACAAGATAGATAATTCACCAAGTGTGCATACTAAGGTAATTTAGCAACAAGAGAGAAAAGTTGTTTATCCAAGAAAAACTCATCGATAGGGATTGCATCCATTTCTTCATCATCCAATTTCAACCTACTAAGATTATCTGCAACTACATTTTTAGCTCCTTTCTTATCTCTGATTTCTAAATCAAACTCTTGTGGCATCAGAATCCACCTAATGAGCCTGGGTTTAGCCTCCTTTTTACGGAGTAAATACCTAATAGCAGCATGATCTGAAAATACAACCACCTTTGAGTCAATAATGTAAGGTCTGAACTTTTCCAATTCAAAAACAATTGCTAAAAATTCCTTTTTAGTTGTTACATAATTTGTTTGAGCCTCATCCAGTGTTCTACTAGCATAATAAATAGTATAAGCCCTTTTATCTTTTCTTTGACCAAGAATAGCTCCAATTGCATAGTTGCTAGCATCACACATAATTTCAAAAGGTAGACTCCAATCAGGTGGTTGCATGATTGGTGCAGTAATAAGAGCTTGCTTCAACCTGCAAAAGGCATCCAAACACTCTTGGTCAAATACAAATGGTGTGTCATGACTTAACAAATTAGACAAAGGTTTAGCTATTTTAGAAAAATCCTTGATAAAGCGTCTGTAGAACCCGGCATGCCCTAAAAAACTTCAAATTCCTTTGACATTGGTAGGAGGAGCCATCTTTTCTATCACTTCAACCTTGGCTTTATCAACCTTTATTCCACTGTTAAACACCAAATGTCCCAGCACTATCCCTTCCTGAACCATGAAATGACACTTTTCCCAATTTAACACAAGGTCAGTGTCTGCATATCGCTGCAAAACTTTAGAAAGGTTAGCCAAGCATATGTCAAATGAAGATCCATAAACAGAAAAGTCATTCATAAAAACCTCCATTATATCTTCAATGAAATCTGAGAAGATTGCCATCATGCACCTTTGAAAAGTGGCTGGTGCATTACACAACCCAAATGGCATCCTTATATAGGCAAAGGTTCTATATGAACAAGTAAAAGTGGTTTTCTCTTGATTATTTGGATGGATAATGATTTGGAAAAATCCCGAATACCCATCTAAATAGCAAAAATAAGAATGCCTAGCCAATCTTTCTAACATTTGATCAATAAAGAGAAGTGGAAAATGATCTTTTCTAGTGGCAATATTTAATTTTCTGTAATCTATGCATATTCGCCAACTAGTCACTGTTCTGGTGGGAATTAATTCGTTATTTTCATTTTTCACCACTGTCATTTCACCTTTTTTAGGGACAACATGTACTAGACTCACCCAAGTACTGTCTGACATAGGATATATGATCCCTGCATCAAGCAACTTCAAAATTTCCTTTTTAACAACTTCTTTTATATTTGGGTTCAACCTCCTCTGATGTTCAATAGATGGCTTATAATTTTCTTCCAAAATAATTATGTGCAAGTAAAAGTGTGGACTTATTCCCTCAATGTCATCTATGGTGTATCCTAAAACTTTCCTAAATTGCCTCAACACTCTTAACAACTTATCAACCTCTAAAGTGCTCAAGTTTGCATTTACAATTACTGGATAAGTGTCATTAGGGCCAAGAAATTCATACTTGAGCTGAGAAGGAAGTTGCTTAAGTTCTACCTTAGGTGCATCTTCTTCCTTGAATGATGGTTGCTTAGTTTCAACTTTTTCCTTTTGTGTGAGTTGAAAAACTAGGGCAGAAATAAATGGTGGACTACCCTCTAAATGTTGAGCATATGCAGCCACATGAGGGTTGTCATTGTCTATGCTTCCTCCATGAACCAAGGAATTTTCAAGTGGATCTTCCGGATATCTCTTTCTGAAGTGTTCTTCAACAAACTCATCAATGATATCAATTCTCAAAAAAGTATCAGCTTCAGAATGATGCTTCTTCATGGTGTTATTAATATTGAAAACCAATTGATCTTCACCAACTCTAAGAGTCAATTTTTCTCTCTTAATATCAATCAATGCTCCTGCTATAGCTAGAAAGGGCCTTCCCAAGATAATTGGGATATTAAAATCCTCTTCCATGTCCAAGATGACGAAGTCAACAGGTATATAGAACTTCCCAACCTTCAGAGGCACATTTTCCAAAATCCCTTCAAGATACTTAATTGATATGTTAGCTAACTGAAGAGAAATGTGGGTTGGCTTAAGATCTCCCATATTGAGCTTCTCATAAATGGAGAGGGGCATAAGGCTAACACTAGCCCTTAGATCACATAAAGCTTTTGTAGAATATGACTCTCTAATATGACATGGAATTGAAAAACTTCCAGGGTCTTTGAGCTTAGGAGGAAGTTTCTTCTGGAGTATGGAATTACATTCTTTTGTCAAATCTATAGTTTCATGGTCTTCAAGTCTCCTCTTATTTGAGAGAATTTCTTTTAATAATTTTGCATGAGAGGGCATTTGTGAAAGAGCATCAATGAAAGGTACATTTATGTATAGCTTCTTCAAAACCTTTGAGAACTTCTCAAATTGCTTATCAAGCTTAGCTTTTTGAAATCTTTGTGGAAAGGGAAGTTATGGCTTGTAAGGTTCTGGAGGTATTTACTTCTCTTCCTTCTCTTCAATTTTTTCTTTACCTTTTTTTGCACTTTCTTTCTCACTTTCTTTTTTTTTCACTCTTATCAATTTCTTTCTCATTTTCTCTCTTCTCACTTTTTTCAGTCTTCTCCTTGTTTACAACCTTCCCACTTCTTAAAGTGATGGCTTAATACTGCTCTCTTGGGTTTTCTAGCTGACTTAGTTTTCCAAAAGACTTGGTACCTGAGGAAGATGCTTGTTGTGCAATCTGGTTTTCCAACATTCTGTTATGTGTTTGCATCTGTTCTAGCCTTACTTTCATCTCTCTCATCTCTTCATCATGCTTAGTTTGGTTAGCAAGAATCTGTTGTAACAAAGCTTCTGTGGTGGAACCTTGCTCTTGCTGTTTTGGTGGAGGATTCAAGTTTCTCTGCTAAAAATTAGGCAATGGTTGCCTATTTTGCTGATATGGAATTCCTTGTTACTATTGTGGTTGAAGATTCTGATTTGGGACTTGGTTTTACTGATTTCCCCATGAAAAGTTGGGATGGTTCCTCCAAGCTGGATTATAAGTTTGAGAGTAAGGATTCCCCATCTGTTTGTTTCCATAATTACCAACATATGCAGCCTGCTCTCCATAGTCTACTCCACAGCTGGTAGTTCCTTCTGCATAAGCAACTTATTGTGAACTTCCAGATGATGATGATGAACTAACCAACATACTTAAATCTTCCATCTTCTTTGCCAAAACATTTGTAAGTGCATCAAACTTTGCATTAATCATGTTGAATGGATCAAGGTCATACATTCCAGCAACTTGCCTCTTTTGAGCTGGAGCTAGTGCTCTTGGACTACTCCAAAGATGAGTATTCTTTGCAATTTTCTCCAACAGCTCATAAGCTTCATCTTCTTGCTTCATAATAAATTCTCCTCCTGTTTGAGCATCAATAATCCCTCTAATTGCAGGAGTATCATTGGTATAAAAATTTTGGTTTATCATCCATTTTGGAATGGCAAGATGTGGACATTGTCTCTCTAATTCCTTCCATCTCATCCATGATTCATAGAGAGTTTCATCTTCTCTTGGTCTGAAAGCTGTCATTTGATTCCTCAATTCTTGAGTTTTTCCATATGGAAAATATTGTGCAAGAAATGCATCAATGAGTTGCACTCAATTTGTAATAGAGTTATGAGGTAAAAAATAAAGCCAATCCAATGCTCTATCCTTCAAAGAGAATGGGAATAGCTTCAATCTTGCATATCACAAATCATAGCAAACTTCTTTAGATGTGTGTGTGGATTTTCTGAAGGATGTTCCCCAAATTGGAAATTTTGAATTATTTAAAGAACCCCAAAATCCATCTTGTAGCTATTTGCATCAATTCTTGGTCTTGCTATACTCTCTCTTAAGTCATCAAAACGAGGAAATGTATGATCCATCATACTTCCCCTAGGCACATTAGCATTTACAACCTCTTCACCTTGAGCTGCATTTTCATTGTTTTGATCATTTCCAGCATTACCACCACTAATTCTAATTCTTTCATCAGCCATTTCTGCTTCAATTTCAGTTGCTCTCAAGGCTTCTTTCCTTTTTCTGGTTTCTTTCTTGTTAGCTCTACAAAATTTCTCAATTTCAGGATTAAACAATAAAGATGTATCACTTGTGCTTCTAGCTCTTCTCATAAAAGATCAAGAGTACCTAAAAGGAACAAACAAACACAAAATGAAAAGATAACAAAGATAAAAGCTATAAACAACTAAAATAATCAAGAATTCAATCTTAAACAAACAACTCCTCGGCAACGGCGCCAAAAACTTCATGTGGCCCAACTGCAAGTGCAGGGTCATACAAGTAATATAGAAAAGATATCGTTCCCACGAGGAGTTATGTTAATGATTGAATTTTTGATATAAAAATTGACTAATTTGAACTATTTTTGAAATTAAAGCAATATATTGATAGATGTTGAAGTGTGAAATCTATATGCGCAAAATTAATAATCTAATCAACAATGTAAAGATTCAACTAAATTTGTGGCAAATTAAAATAAGCAAATTGAAATATGGAAAGATTTAAAATGGCAAGCAATCAAATTCAATTAGAAATTAACAATGATAAAAGGGCAATTCCGGAGTTTGGGAGTTCATATTCAAGCTATTTTGGGATTTTTAAATTAGTTATCCAATCTTATGGGATTTATGGGTTTTAAGGAGATTAATCCTTAAATCCTTTGAATACTCTTTCGAGTGAGACAAAGAGTGCCTTAATCAATCTAATCCTACTTTCGTGGAGTTAAAATTAATCAAGACCCATTAAGTTCCTTAATTAATCTGTAAATCCTCTTAATCCTTAGTCTATTTCTAGATCTAAGTTAATTAAGTCCAATTTCTTGATTATCTATCACAAGGTTTTCTCCTTTTGGTGCTTCAATCATGGATTAAGAATAATACTTAATGGGATCCTACACTAAGCACGTCATTGAGCACATAAGAAATGGATAAAACTTCATTAAAATCACAAAATATGGATTACCCAATCAAAATCCACAAAATATCTCAAATATTACATCCCAACTCTAGAATCTAATGAAAACTACTCACTATCCATAATATTTACAAGAAATTCTAAGTAAATATGAAAATAAATCTTAAATCTAAGCTAAGAACTAAGAAAACTAATACAAGAAAGGTAGGAAATAAGGAAGAAAGGAAGAAAACTCCAAATCTAGTTCAAAAATTAAGGTGACATTTTTGCTCTATTTTTCTCACTCTTCCCCTGCTGCTGCTCTTTTCTTCCCTCTTTTTCCTCTCCTTTCTGAAATGAGATAAGGGCATATTTATATTTTTCTGACAAGTAGCCCTAAAATGGTATGTTTGAGGTGAAGTTCACGTGAGGAAAATCTTCTGTCAGCTCATTATGAAGAGTTATACAGGTTGTGCAAGTTTCTTATGCAGATTCTATGCAAAATTGGTGGTTCTAGGTGTTTCTCATGATGCTGCATAAGCTATGCAGGTTGGTTGTGTAGTTTCTTCAAGCTTTGGAGTCTTTTATGAAAACTGCATAAGTGGACTGCATAAGTTATGCAGGCCCTTATGCAGTTTTTGGTAGGTTTTGGGCTCTCTACGTGAAGCTGCATAAGTAAAGAATGGATCTACAAAAGTTATGCAATAGCTTATGCAGATTTCGGCTATCTTGATTGTTTCCTCCTTGAAACTACATAAGCAAAGTGCAAGACTGCATAAGTTATGCAGTTTTCCTTGAAGCTGCATAAGCAGGACGTGAACTTGCATAAGTCATGCAGAGTAGTTATGCAGATTTCAGCAGGTTTAGGAGTTTGCTTCTTCTTCCTGTGCAGAACTGCACAACTTATGCAGCAGGTTATGCATATTTTGGCCACCTTGCATTTTTCAACTTTCAAGCTTTGTTTTTGATATCTTTGGCTATAGGAATCACTCCTCATTGATAAAATTTCTTTTTTAGTCCCTCAAAAACATCATTTTTCCTACAAAACAAAGCAAAATTACAAATTAACTCAAAAATTGACAATTATGGAAAACTATCTAAATAACTAATAAAATTGGCTAAAAGTGACTAACAAGTGAATGAAATAGCCATGAAATTTAACCTAAATGACTATGCAAAATGCGTGTATCACAAAACTCAACTAGAATTAATCTAATCTATTTCTTTAAGTTGTGTGATGTTCTTAAGGCTCAAAGAAAAGAAAGGTTTGTGGTTAGCTCAATTGTGGAAAGATATCTCTTAAAGCTAACATGAGACAAATCAAAGCCAAAAGATGATATGAAGTCTGTCTTCCAAGCTATAATTGAAGAGGTATTAAAAGCTTAGTTTTAAGTTATTAAGTCTTAGGTTGTTTGTAAAAAGAATTGAAGGAGTAATGCCAATTTATTCTTATCATTAATTCCTTTAAGCTTTCAAAATTAAGTGCTTAAAATTTATTTTCTATCATGCCTTTAAAGTTTTAACTGATCCAATTGATTCTCAAGATTAGCATTATTGTTTAAAGTCCCAAATATAAGTCAGGCATTGATAGTATCGTTTTACTTAGTCATGTTGCTACTGGTATTCAAAATTTTCATAGTTTTCCAAGTTGCTTCGATGCTAGTATTCAAAAATTTATTAGTTTGCTACTTTGCCTAGAATCACACAGAATGACAAAATAATAAGCATTTTCTTAAAATATGCGCTTGCAATGTTCAAATTTGTTTTTAAACAATCTGATATCATCAGGGACTATATAAGCACTTATTCTACACCATTTTACACTTAATGAAGGCTTAGAATTGCTCTTCTCTCTTGAAAAACATTTATTATTTTCATTCAAGTGCTTTAATGAGTTTTTGAGCTACATTGGCAAATCTACTCTTATCTTCTTTATAGAATCTGTTTGTATTGAGTGAGATAGAATAAAAAACATCTTAAATGCTATTTGTAAGGGTTGGTCAAGCACCAATTAAAGTTTGAAGCTAGAGAGTGTTTGGGATAAGACTTGTAAATGGTTTGCAAGCATCTTAGAAAGTCTTGTGGTTGTAAAAGGCTTTGACTCTTGCCATTGAAAGGAGCACTATAGTGGAGTAAAGACTCAAAGGGATCTTTAAGAGAGTGGAGGTAGGCTTGTTGGCTGAACCACTATAAAATCTCATGTTCAATCTTCTAAACCCTACTCTCGTTACTTTTTGCAATATATTGTAATATATTATGTTTGTTGAACATATTGGGATTATCTTTGAGTTTGTTGATGTATGCATATGTGATAAATTGTTTGTTTCAAGTGATTGAAGTATTGATTGCTTTGAATTGCTTTAGCTCGAATTAAAAGTTTGATTTGAGTATATTTGATAAATATATTTGAGTTGCATATCATCACACCACTCTTAGGAACACCTAGTTGATCAAAGTCATAATTTTTCATAAGGTTTCAAGCAAGAACCAAAAAATTGTTATAATCCAATTCACCCCCTCTTGGGCAATTTTTTGGACGATAATACACAACTTTATCAACTAACTTTTAGTATTACAACCAAATAATAGTAAATAAAATATTTTTTATAAATAAATTATTTTCCATGAAATAAATGAAACTTAACTCTAATGAGGCATTTGGTATAAGGTTAATAAGAGTAATTATTAATGTTGTTTGGATACTAATAATAGACTAGGTTAATTTTTAATCTAGTTAATAGTTATTCATTCTTTAAGAGTTAAAATGTTAATCTTTGAGGACTAAGTTAATAGAGCTTAACAGATGCTAATAAGGAAAATATAATAATAAATATTTATATACTTTTATTTGAGGTTTCTCATTAATCTTTTACTAAACACCATTAATTAAATTTTTAGTCCTTTAACACTTGCAAAGTAACACTTACCAAGTAACACTTAACCTTCAATTTTCTAACCTTCTACCAAATGGCTTCCTATTTTTTAATTTTATTGAAAACTTGATATTCAAATATTATTCTAATTAATCTTCTTTTGGAAATATATATATATGAAATATAAAATTGTCCAGTAGCAAAAATGTTTATGAACCCAAACAAAAATATATTACAATGCCACACATGTCATTACCCCAACATCATTTTTCCTTCTACATGGTTTTATATTAAACACATCCATACGAAGGGAGACACTTATTTACATTCCACGCGGTAATAGCAAGCATGAGTCTCTTTTTCTTAGGATCTAATAATACCTGACGAATTGATTGACTGCTTCTTTAGCAAATCCTTAGTCTTTTTAATCAAATGCGGAATTCTGATAAAGGAAAGCAAAGAAGAGATTCCGCCAGTCACCCATGACCTTCAATAACGAATAAAACAAGTTAAAATCGTGAAAAAAAATTAACGAAATTATATATATATATGAAAACCACTTACAAAATTGCGGCTTGATCCTTAGAAGTAATACCATCACCATTGTCCTTGTCATCATCGTCGTCATCCAAAGAAATTAAATTCCATGATACCCTTATCATGAAATAAAATAAGAAGAAGAAGAAGCTCAATCCAACGACACAAATGACAATTCTAAAGGAAGGCGTTAGAACTGCATAAGTGCCTGTCACAAATGTAATCACCATTGCTACCATAGCATAGAAGAGGAAACTGAAAGCACATCTTATTAACCAATAGTATCTTTTCCGATATCCCACGACCACCAGCATAAGGTGAATAAAGACAGAGCAAGTAGATAAAACCATAGCTATAGTATCTGATATCATAAATGCTTTAAAAGCCAAATTTTTGCCTAGGATAGGACTCCCCTTCTTCAAATCGTTTTCTTCACTGATATTACCACCAGGCAAAGTGAAACCTGCGGCAAAAGTTACCGTTGCTATGAGTGTTGCAGCCACCAAATGAGAGTCTTTGACTTTTTCAAATTTAAGTACCATGTTTTTTTTTCTCCTTTCTTCTTGTTCCTCTTTCTCTTCCTTGGATTTTCTTACCATTTTCCCCAATGGTCCACCGCCAAGGTCTTTCATCCATTTTAAATTGTCATTCTGCAACACTTTCAGAATATTAGTTACTTTAAAAAATAAAAAGAAAATAAGATATCATTTCTTTTGTGTTATTTCTCTCGTTAATAAATTTAAATCGAAAGGAATGATTAATAAAAAGCTTCTACTTACTATTATTCACATTTTTGTACATATTATTTTAAATAAATAGATTATAAATATATTAATGCCTAAAGAATCAATGTTTACTTATAAAGCTCAAAAAGTAATATGATAAGATAAAGATAGATATTAGTTGGCTGACCTTCTTTGAGGATAAGTTTCCTCTGAATTGAACTTCGTTGTGCAGTTTTTTCCAACACTTGAACATATCAATATCTCCTCCCTTTATGAAAGAAGGCAGATGGTCGTAATCAGGATGATAAGTCCTATATAGATGGACAGGCGTATTCCCTTTAACATCTTTTTCATCTAGAAGGTAAAACAATGATGAATGTTTGAGCACTGCTTTTATTATTTCATTTTTTTTGCTGATCACTGCATAATGAAGAACATTCCAGCCTCTAATGTCAGTAAGTTCACAGCAATTTGGGCATTTAGAAATGATCTCTTCCATCGTATTTGTGTAGCCTCTACAGGCTGCAATGTGAAGAGCTGTCCTCTTCCAGTATTTATCTGCAACATAAGCACTAGATTCATCCCTTTCCAGTAGCTTTGTGACCACTTTAGTACGATGCTTATATGCAGCATAGTGAAGTGGAATCCATCCTTCTTCATCTGTATCTTTAGCCAAGCTACTCCATTTATCCAATAGCTTGTCTATAATCACTGGAACAAAGTCAACAGGACCAAATTGATAATTAATTACTAATATCAAGAACCTTAATTGATAATTAATTGGTCTAGAGATACAATAACTTTAGTATACATTACCATACATCAAATATTTGAACTACACATTTCTATGAAAACTATAATGAAAAAGATATCATCTTTTTTATTATATGTTTGACTTTAATCTTCTTCAAAGAAAATGAAAACTAAATTTATATGTATAATGAAAATAAAAATATCCAATCTATGCAAAGCCTTTTATTGTTATTATTATTTTTTTTTATAAGCTGAAAAATTTTATTAAAATAGAACTACAGCGATACCAGCTATAGGAAACTGAAAGAAAAACAAGATCAAAACCACAAACCAAACTTAGCAATAAGCTAAACTACACAAAAAAGAGACCTGCATAAGAAGTAACAACAGAATGGCTTGAAACCACCACCAAACTTAGAAATAAAGAACAACAAAAACAAAGCTGACCACCAGCATGCAATAGACCAAAACCAGAAGACAGCTAAGCGGCCCAGGTAGAGACTCTAAAGCCGAGCCACAAGCTCCAGAGAACCCAAACAACTACACTCCCTGAGAGCCTTGCTAAACAATCCAAAAGGCTACTGCAACTAGAGAAGCCCCTTAGCGAAGCAAGCAAGCAGCAAGAGAAGGAAAGCAAAAACTCCAAACTGGAACCCAATGAAAAGCTGAAAATTCCGAAAAAGAACCAAAAACAAGAGGCTGCAACAATGACCCAAAACCTCCAGCAAAGGAACAAGAATTCGAAAAGAACCAAAGGCTAACACAATAGGACTGAAGAGCAGGAAATCCAAAGTAGCACACTAGAACACAGCAAAAATAGATCCACCAAAAGCCCCAACAAAACCTTCAGCACCTCAACGCACCTTCTTATATTGTATATTAATTCTTGAGTTTCAAAAAATCATTTTGAAACTGAAATAAAATAAAATTAATTAATTTATAATCAATACATGCATAAAGGAAGTTTCTGATATATTTACTGATCTACCTTTACTTTTCCGATTAATGTCCCAGTTCATTGCCACCGCATGTAATGCCGTTTTACCACTGGGGCCGATATAAGTCAGTGATTTTGAATTGGGATTTCTTAGTAGTTCAAGGACTATCTCTTCACATCCATTATCAGCAGCCAGGTAAAGCGGAGTTTCCCCACAATCATTGGCAGAATATGTATAATCTGGATCTTCATTACTCAATATTGCTTCCACAACACCAAGACTTCTTTCATATCGTGCCGCTACATGCAAGGCCGTTTCTTTATTTTTATTTGTCATCCTTAACATTTTCCTTACCCCGTCTCTTGGCCCTTCTCCGCGCTCTATATCTATTTCACCATGTAGTGAAGCCTCTGCGATTAACTCTTTTGCTGCGTCAGCATGTCCGTATCTTGCTGCAATGTGCAATGGAGTATCGCCGTTGACATTGACCTTCAGTAACAGTGACGAACAAATGCCAAGTACATCTTTTACAAATTCGGAGGATCTTTCACTTTGAGAGGTAAGGTAAATATGCAATATTGTATTTTTATTTGGGGTCTCCAGGCTATCAAGAGTCGATCCATGCTCCTTGATCAATGGATCAAGATTGCCTTCTTCTGCCGCCTTCTGTAAGTCGGCACGAATGTATTTGTTAGTAGTATTTGAGCTCCTCATGTAGCTTAGCTGCGTAGATAAGATGGCACAAGAAAAGAAAGTGAGAATATATAATGTGGAAATGTGGAAACAAGTGTGGGTTCAGGCTTGATTTAATTAGGAAAGGTGCAGAATTAAAATTATATATAAAAAAAAAATACACAGACCTCCTGTTGATGGATTGCAGAGTGACGAGGCCAGAGTGAACAGCGACTTTACGGGCAAGGTCTAAGACTTGGCACAATCTACTAAACTTAACAACTCAATAAAGGATAGCAAGATATGATAACAAGTGCTGAAGAGTGATGAAACTCTCACGTTGCATCGTCCATATTCAAAGTCAGGATCTGCTAGAAAGGACGGAGCAACTGCTGGGCAAGCGGCGGCGAGTGAGAAGCGACAGAACACCAGCAGCAGAAGAGGTGCGCAAGCTTGAGGGGCGGGCGAGAGAAGAATAGAGTTGGTGGCTTGGAGGAGGTGACGACGGCAAGGGCTCAAGGCCTAGAAAAAGAAATAGAAAGAGTATGGCGATGAGACGAGAGGAAACAGGGGAGGCACTACTGCTAGCTTAACAGGGATATGCACGGTTTTCAGTCTCAAACCGAACAAAAAATCAAAGAATAGCGATGAATATTCAAAAATCATACCAAACTGAAATTATTTTAATATATAATATATTAATAATTTAATTTAAAATTTAAATATTAATTTAAATATAATTATTTTAAAAAAATAATTATATAAAATTATTTTAAAAATTAAAAAATAAATCAAAATCGTATTAAATTGAACTAAAATCAAAGAACTGAATAAAAATTATATCAAAATTTTAATTTAATTTTGAATTTTAAATAAATCTCAAATTCAACCAGAACTTCATGACCTCTACTAGCTAGGAAGGCAGCTAGAGAAATAGAAGAAGAAATCATTGAATTTAAATTTAGATCTACATCTAGATTTAAGTTTATTAGGCGCACATGCATGAAAATATAAATCCCACAATTTTTAAGATCAAGTAAAATTGGTTTTGTATATTTAAGGGAGTACTATCTTTTAGACCTCTTAATGTATACAATAATCAGTCATTAAATTATATTTAAAAAACTTGATTAAATCTAAATATGATTAATAATTGCATATATCAAGATGCATTGATCGAGGTCTCTTATATTTTGATAGTTCTACTGAATCAAGAGCAACAACCAGAAGGAAATTAAGATAAGAAGCCTGTGGCCGATATCATTTTATCCAAATTGAATGTACTACATAAAATGGCCATGGCCCCCAACTTAAAATTATTTTCATTTAAATATTTATTATTTGAGTTAATTATGGCTTCTCACTTTAGTCTAAATATTTTTCCAGACGTTCTAACTGTTCGGACCGACACCGGTCACCAGAACAGTAGAATATATGAAATTGCTACAGTGAGAGTGTTACAATTCTACTGAATCAAGAGCAACAACCAGAAGGAAATTAAGATAAGAAGCCCGTGGCCGATATCATTTTATCCAAATTGAATGTACTACATAAAATGGCTCATTTGGCAGCTTGTGTAAATAAATGTTGAAGATTTGTTTGTTTGTTTCCAATCTATGCTTTTTGTTTGACAGTTGCATTGATTTAAAATAATAACAAACCGATGACATAGATTTGTTTGTAATTTGCTTACCTATTTTTAATTTTTACCAATTTACAAATGGATGACAAATCGGTTTGTAAAATTACAAACGGATACTCAATTTGTTTGTAATTTACAAACCGATTACCAACAAACAAAAATATTCTGTTTGTTTAAAAACCGATTTTTAAAGTCCCTATGTAAATTGAATATTTCTTGCCCTTTTTGAAATGTCGGTTGGAATTCTGTTTGTATTTATAATCATATTTATTCCGTTTGTAAATTCTATTTGTAAATAAATTAGAGAATTTAATTCTCACAATTAAAAATTATTGTTTCCCTTTTTAACATAAGTAATCAAAACACAAAAATAGAAATGATAATCTTATCAAAGAGTAAATGCCTAATTTTTTAAAAAAATATAAAAAAAAATTATATTTTCATATTTTCATCTCATTAATTAAAATTAAAAAAATTGAAATTATAATTATATTAATTAAAAAAATATTATTTTTATATTTTCACATAATTAATTAAAAATAATAATATTAAAATTAAAATAATAATATAAAAAGTAATTTTTTATATATTTTATATAATTGATTAAAAATAAAAAATTATAACTAAAATAAAATAATTTTAATAATTAAAAATATGTTTATATTTTTCATATAAAAAATTAAAATTAAACATTATAGTTAATTATATTTAATTAGAATTTTTATAGTTTCTTATGATTAAATAAAATTTAAAAATTGTAATTAAAATTATAAAAATTAAATATAAAAATATTATTTTATATTTTCATATAATTAATTAAATTAAACAAGTAAAATATAAAAAAAATATAAAGAAGTAATTTTAGGTTGATTTTGATTAAGTACAAACACCTTGAAAAGATTATTCATTTATATTTTTTATGCATCAATATATATATTGAATTTTAATTTTATGCATACAGTCAACCTACATTATTCATATATATTTAAGTTAATAATAACATTTATCACTTAATTGATTCAATTGAGTATAAAATTGAGTATGTGTCATGTCGACCTTCATTGATTATATATATTTTAGTTAATTGAACTTTTAATTGAATAAATTAAATCAATTGATTATATGTAATGTCACATTGATCATATATATTTAAGTTACTTGTGACAATTATCATATAATTGATTTAATTAAATATATATTTGAGTCAATTGAATCAACTGGAGTATGTGATATGATACATTGATCATATATGTTAGTTAATTGTTGATTCAAAAAACCAAAACATTGTTGATTTGTCTCGGGTTGAACATGGTGAACCTTGATAAAGGTAAAGAATGAAGAAGGAAAAGGATGAAGAAGATGAATCAGAGCATAAATATTTTTAGTTTTCATCTTTCACCTTTATTTTTAAATCATCTTTTTAGTTTACATAAATAATTTTTTTAAATATAAAAACTTAATTAAAAATAAAATTAAAAACATTGTTGGTTTGTCTTTGGTTGAACATGGTGAATGATGATAAAGGTGAAGAATGAAGAAGGAAAAGGGGGAAGAAGATGAATCAGAGCGTGAGATTAACAGGGTACAGAGTAAGGTTTTTCAAACCTGATCTGATTATTGAATCGTTAAAGACAGAGGGTTAATAGTTTAAGGTTTAATATTGATATATTATTAAACAAATATTATGTATTTTATAAATAGTCATTAAAATAAATTAAATTAAATTTTAGCATATAAATATTATCTAAAAAAATATTTATTTAATTATAATGAAGAAAAATTGAAAAATAAAATTTCATAATAATAAATTTGTTCATATAAAAAATATTAATATATTAAATTATATAATAAAATAAATAGAAAAATTTTATATACTTTTTATTGTATAAGAATAATAAAATAAAAATATAATTTAATAATTTAAGTTAATATGCTAATAAAATAAATTATTGACATTACCAATTATTAAGTTACAAGTGCGTGAAGTTAAAAATTTGTTATTCTTAGATTAATAATTATTAATTATTTTATATTAATATAATATAATATAATTTAAGTAAAAGGAATACTTTGATATAATTGATGTAAATTAATTATACATATATATCATATTGTAAAACAAATGCCAAATGAGTTTACAGGCAACATGGTATTGTGTTGAAGAATTTCTCAAAGTCACAGGTTTTACTCTTCGTGGCACTATCTGTAGATAATTGTTTACCAATTCGTAGATAATTGTTTACCAATTCGACTGATTGATTCGATTCGTGTTTAATAATCACGGTAGAGAAAAATAAGTTTATTTAGTTGTGCATGAAAGTAGTCAGAAGTATATTGAAATTTATAATTTATATTAAAATTTATATATACAATAAATGTAGTAGATATCATTGGTTAATGCAAATAGCATCAAAAGAAATTCATAATGCTCATGTCTGGTCTGGAAAGTCATCTTCAAACTGTCTGTCTCTTTGATTCTTAATTGGTGATATCCAAACCTTAAATCTATCTTAGAGAAACAACTAGCTCCAGCTATCTGATCAAACAAATCATCAATACAAGGTAAAGGGTACTTGTTCTTTGTGGTTACTTTGTTCAACTGCCTATAGTCTATACATAGTCTCAAGGAACTATCCTTCTTTTTTATCAAAAAACACCAGAGCAACCTATGGAGAAGTACTTGGTTTGATGAACCCCTTGTCTGCTAGATCCTGTAATTGCTCCTTTAACTCATTTAGCTTTGCATGAGCCATCCTGCAAGGAGGAATAGATATAGGTCTAGTACTAAACACAAGATCAATTTCAAAATCGATCTCCCCTTCAAGTGGCAATCCTGGTAGATCCTTTGGAAAAATATCTAAAAACTCTCTCACCACTGGAACTAACCCTAGTCCACTCCTGTTTATAGCAACTTCCTTAACATGGACTATAAACCTTCTACATCCTTTCTTGAGCATCTTCCTGCCTTGCATGGTTGAGATCATTCCTTTCACAGGCAACACCTGGTCTCCCTGAAACATCACTTCTGACCCATCCTATCCCTCAAACTTCACTATTCTGTTCTTGTAGTTTAAGGTAGTATAATTAGCTGAGAGCTAACCTATCCCTAGAATTATATCAAAATTAGTCAATTCTAGAACCACTAGGTCGGCTGGAAAGCATCTATCCTCATCCATAATTAGACAAGAGTAATAGATCATCTCTATCACTGAAAGGTAACACTTGGGTCCACTGATAAGCAAATGATAATCTAAATTGGACACCATCAATCCTAACCTTAAGACTGTATCAAGCATAACAAAAGAGTGAGAAACACTCGGATCAATCAAAACATACATATTGAAGCTTCCTATTTGAAGTGTACCTAACACCACAGTGTTTGAGGTATTTGCTTCCTGTTGTGTCATGGTAAAGATTTAAGCCAATGTCATAGAACCCCTCACTTGTGAACCTACTATTGAGGAAGAAGCTCCTCTTCCTCTCTCTTATCCTCTTCCTTAAGAAGGAATCACAGGAACCTGTCTTAATGCTAATCGGGCTACACTACCTAACCTAGCTTGCTACTGCAAGGCCACCTTTCCATACTTGGACACTCTCTTGCCATATGCCCCTCTTGACCAAACTTGAAACACTCTGAGGTTCCATACTTGCACAGTCCTTGGTAAGGTTTCCCACACCTTACACAACCCGAAGTATTTGAACTTGAATTAAACCCACTCTTTATTCTAAGAATAGATTTGATCCTGCTCTAGAAGTTGTTCTTCTTCTATATTTAACCAAACTTTCTCCCTTTTTCTTTTTTAGTTCCGGACGAAGAAGTGGTCTTAGTCAAATGACTGAACCTCCCTACATTTGTGGCCTTAGGAACTACGGACTGCTTGGCCTTTGTGCTTTTTAGGTCCAAACTCCATCAATGATAGCCCCCCGCTTCCATCTTCCTTACAGCATCTATTCTATTTGAATGAATACCAAATTGTTCTATTATTTTCTTCCACGATCAGTATAGCTAAGTTGAGCATTAGAATGGTTGGTCAAAGGGCCACCAACTTCACTTCTTTTTTGTTTATAGACCTATATGGCATTTGGACTGGACCCTTGAAGCTCACGATAGCATTAGTGGTGCTGTCTGTGGGAAACTCAGATTGCTGGCTGATAAACCACATCTGAAATCATTTTTCTTCATTTTCACATTTTTTGGGCTACCAGTGAGTTTTAATCTCCAATCCTAATCAATTTTCATCTTTTGTGGTTTTTGCTATCTTAATGGCTGCAGATCTAAGGATTCCTAGCAAAAATATCATCTCAATCACTCTTACATTAGGAGGAGATCTACTGGTGATGGCAATGACCCAAAACTTAACCACACCCACCATTCCATCTAGTGGTCAAATTTCACCACATAGCACTATCATACCAATCATTAGTAGGGGTGAGCAAATTTCGGTTTAAACCAAAAAACCGAACCGAGCTGAGTCAATTCGGTTCAATCAGTTCGGTTTTAAAATTCAATTTGTTCGGTTCAGTTTATAAATTTTGATAATTTTGGTTAATCGATTCAGTTCAGTTATTTTCATAAAAAATCAAAAAAGCCGAATCAAACCAAAATATTATATACATACGTATATATATATCAAGGAAACCCCATGGATTTTGAGTTTTAATTTCTAAGTTTTTTTTTTTATTTTTTTGTTATTGAGATTTAATGTTGAAAATATGAAATCTTGCAAATTTCGGTTTAATTGATTTAAAATCAAACCGATATTTATTGGTTTAGTTCGGTTCGGCTCCCTCTTAATAATCAGTTTGGTTCAGTTTTTAAAATTTTTGATTTTTGATTTTCAATTTTATCGGTTCGATTCTATTCAGAACTGAATCGACCGTTTGCACACCCCTAATCATTAGGCTAGATCAACAAAGCCCATTTCAAGGAATGACGCTGGAGCAAGGATACTAGCACATCAAGGAAATGGATACACAAATTGCCTTCCTCAAAGGATTGATTATGGGAACCAGTGTTCCACTAAGGACATCTGCCCCATAGGCAGGACTTGTCTTAGGGGCACCTTCTGGAGAGGCAAATCTAGCCCAAACTAGAGAGACCAGGTAGGATATTGCTTAATTGATAAACAATTAAGAGAAAAAGACTGAACAAACTGTAGCAAGTGAGCAAGAGGAGCAATCTAATTAATTACCCCAACCAAAGGTAAACTGGGGACTAGTGAAAACAGTGCAGAGATACCAGAGGTAAGTAAAAGAAGAAAATTTTGGGATCGAGAATGAGTCTCCATTGTTTGAACCTATCTTGGTCAAACAATTCCTATCAAAGTTCAAATTGCCTATCCTAGACAAATACGCTAGAACGACAGACCCGAGGAGTAATGTGGTGAACTTCCAAATAACAATGATGCTTTAAAATGTGAATGATTACAACCTATGCAAGGTATTTCCAACAATACTAACCAGGCTAGCTCAAAAATTGTATCAATGCCTTATACCTGGATCGATCCAAATTTTCATAAGCTTACTGCCAAATTCAAGAACAAATTCATCTCCTACACCCCACTGAAAAAGCTATCTTTGGACCTTTAAAAAATAAAATAGCATGAGGGTGAGTCCCTTAAGGACTATATTTCTTAGTTCAGTGTTGAAGCAATGCAAGTTGAAAATTTGAATCACGAGACCGCATGTGAGGCTTTGAAAAAGGGAATAATGAGCATAAAGTTCTCCAATTCCTTGATAAAAAAGTCTAGCAATGGACTACTACCAGTTGATAGAGAAGGGCAAAAAATACATCAGGCTGGATGACGAACGACAGGCTCTAAGAGAAGAAAGGAAATTCAGGCAAACTAATGAGAGGGGGCAGAACAAGAAAAGTTATAATCAGATTAGAAGGTCTATAGCTCGGACAAAAATCCCAAGCGAAGCATAGAAAGGTTCCATAACTGCATGCCGTTGAATAAGAAATCAAAAGTCCTGATGTGGATACAGAAGAACGGCAAACAGGTTAAATAGTCAAAGAGGCTCAACCTCGATACTTCAGGAAAGAGGGACAAGAGTAAGTTTTGCAAGTTTCATGAAGACCATGGGCATACCACTGATGAATGTAGACAGTTTAAGGATGAGATAGAGTAGTTAATTAGATACGATTGGCTCAAGAGGTTTACAAGGGAGAATCGGGATAAAAGAAGAATATCTACCCTCAGAAGTAAGGACACTACCATGAAAAAAGATGAAAGTCCAATTGAGGTGATCAATGTAATCACAGGCGGACCAAACACAGGAAAAATGGGTAATAAAAGGCTAGCCAAGGCGAGTAATAATAGCAGCTAAACAATCTTCTTGGTCAATAAAAATGAACTAAGCATGGAGATCATCACTTTCAGTCCTAATAATCATGAGATAAAACAACCACATTTTGACCTATTGGTTGTGTCTGTGTAAATGAACAGGAACACAGTATGATGGGTGCTAATCAACATAGGCGGCTTGGTGAACCTCTTAATGAGGGAAGTCTTGGAGAAGCTTAGGCAAAAATTAGAGAACTTGGTAAAAGTTACATATCCATTAGTCAAACTCGATGACAAAGCACTCCCTATGCTCAGAACCATTAATCTAGCACTAGTTTTAGGCAATGAAGGACATAAGCAGGAGATTTACACAGAATTGGTGGTGGTTGATATTCCCTTATCATACAATATTATCCTCAGCTAACCCATCTTAGATGGTAATGACATAGTAATCAACATGTAATGGTTATGCATGAAATTGTGCTTTCCTAGAGAAATAGCAATAGTACGAGGAAGCTAAAATTCAGCACAAGAGTGCTACAAGAAGTCGACAAAGGTGGTCAGAGAAGTAACCCTGCTAATCAAGCTACTAGAAAAGCTAGAAAGTCAGATCTCACCGGAACCAGTAAACTTGGTGACAAAGGAGGAATTAGAAGAAAGGAAAATAGTTTGTCTCTGCACTGGACTTAGCGAATCGAGTAGGGGTGCAATGATCTGAACATTAAAAGACAAAATTGCAGCATTTGCATGGAAGGAAAAGGACATAAAGAGAATAAACCCATTCCTTTGTGGGCATAAAAAGGTTAGTACTCCTTGAAATCCCTTGCATTGAGTTGGAAAAAGGCAACGAATACCTAGGCCAAAGCATGTAGCCCTTTCCCTTCGACATAATGCCTAGAATGCTGATAGTAACCTCTAGGAATTTATTTGCATCTGAGGGATAGACAAGTGGTAGTACCGAAGGATCTCAATGTCTAGTGAATCGAGTAGCAGATGTAAACTAGACTTTAGCTACTTCTCATACACAGCCACCCTGACTAGACGAAGAAAAGTACTATCAGCCTGGCCCCTTAAATTGGTGAGCAAAATGCGAAATCATTCCTTATCTATTCCATACGACTTAGAGAGCTCTAACAAATCCCAACCACTAAGGACGAAAATGGTCTCACTCACCCCTAGCAGAACGCTCGACCTAGAGGTACTCACCCTCACTTACTAAGCAAACGCTTCTCCAAGTGGTGGGCGAGAAGGTCTAACAACTTCAAGACTACCTCCTACATCACGGTCCCGATGATCGAAACTTGAAAAAGGGTCTCAGGTGCTTGAATCTTCATTGTATACGACCACTAGTGACTAGGGAGTTGCATTGGAACCCCTGTTTTCATTCATTCTCGAAGATTTTGAAAGAAAAAGTACGAAAATTACCAAAAAGACTTAAAGTTACCTAAGAAAAAAACTTCACCAAAGCAACAGTTGCCGAGAACCGCTAAGAAAGAAGAAGGAAAATCCAAAGTATGAAAAATGGCGAAATAAGTTGGTGTTGCCTATATATAGAAGAAAATAAAGGCAATAAATGAGGTTTTCAAATTTCAAAGGGTCTTTTCTGCCGTCGAAATACCTTTTTCACATTTTTGAGTATTTGAAGTTTAAAACAAGACCTCCAATGTGTGGTAGTAAAAAGTCAGCAGCTGATAAGAGTCAAAGACGAGCGAACACATAAACCGAGCTAGGGATTTGACTCAGACCGGACAATATCGCTTGAAAACAAGCTGAACAAAACCTATACCAAGCATTGATAGTGTCAAGTAAAGATCAAGCCAGATTTTTAGGAGACAATCTCGGAGTATGAACCCAAGATTATCTTTGTAATTGCGGCAATGACTATTTTCACAAAAGCTTACAAATATCAAAGAAGTAGCCATTAAATATGATTAGTGGATGCTTTTTTTTTCCCAAAAAAAAAAGTTAATTCCTTACTATTTTCATTTCACTGTGCCCTGAGTAGATATTATATTGTTGAATAGAAATGCTAGGTAGTGATACGAGAATTGCTTTGCACTTGTAACCAGGATGAAGAGTCAATATAGGCATTTGATCCCTATGAATGCAGCAATGGGCATGAATATCAATCAATGTATGAACGGAGTTGATAGACCAATTTTAAGCCATCTGTCTTCTTCTTTCCTTTTCTTAGATTAGTCTTTTTTATTCTAGCAATAAATTGTTTCTATTGATTATCTTGAATGGAATCGAATCCCCCAGGGAAGTTGATTTTTTTTTGGTTTTTTTAAATATAACTGTTTTTCTTTTGCAAATATGTCATTTTTTTATTCTAGAACCTTGGATTAATTAATCTCTCTCTTCAGAGAATCTAAATGATACTGGTAGGAATAGGATTTTGCAGATTGCTAGTTAATGCTTGATTTAGATAATTAAATATCCAGCAGTTTAATAAGCAAAGCTGAACTTTAATGTTTGACATGTACGTAGTAAGTGGATTGAGAACAGGACCTACACATTGCAGGCTCACTCTTTTGCAAGCATCTCAAGGAAATTGAGAACAAGAAGTTACTTTTGGTTGAATTGTCATGGAGTCCAAGTAGGCATGTATGCACTTCTCTATGCAAAAGTTTTAAGCATTATTGAGGTGGTCTTTATATTGAACTTCTTTGTCCATATTATTTAATTTCCTTAAATGCCTTGCGTACATAGTATTTTCTTTTCTTTCATTCTTTCTTATTGTATTTTATATTTTATTTTATCAAAATATCATATGTTACAGATATTGTGAATGGTGCTTGCTTATTTTTGAAGCATTTAAGGAATACAAAAAGGTGGAATATAACTGGCAAAGTTCTTTAGAAGATGTCACTGTGCTTCCTATGTGTGAGAGACATTATAGCATTTGTGCTTGTTATTTGTGTTATGATCCTAATGTTAGTTATTAACTTTTTAAATTTTGTAAATGTTTTAGTTTAATATATGACCTTAACTTTTAGTTATTAATTAATGTAAAAATTTATACTTTGTATGAAATATTTGAATTTAATGTATATATGAATTTTAGTTATATAGTATAATTTCTTTTGCAATTGAAAATGGATTATTGTTGGATTTAAAACAAAATTAATCAGAATTAGCGATGGATTAGTTATGGTTTTATTTAATGGAATTTTGAGATTTAGCAACAGATTTTATGATAGAGTATGGCGTTGCAAATATTTGCGACAGAATTTTGGTGTCGCTATTGCCATTGCTAAATTTAGCGACAGGTACAAAAATTCCGTTACAAAAATTAGCGACGAGGGTATCAACTACTGTATTTTTATCCGTTAAAGATCTGTAGCTGAAGTCTTCAGCAACGAAAAAAGGAATATTAGTGATGGATTTTCTCCGTCACTGATACTTGTTTTTTTCATAGTGTAAATATATGCATCGTTAAAATAAAAAGATATTACATGCCACGTACACATATGCCATAAAGCTAATGAGTATCTGCCTTTAGGATAAGGAACTGCCCTAGTAACATTTGTTTTCAAAGAAAAAAAAAACTCAAAATTAAATTAAACACTTCCACGTGAAGGGAGACACCATTTACATTCCATGCTGTAATAGCTAGGGGTGTTCGATTTCAGTTCAGTTCGGGATTTATCTATGAACTAGAACCGAATCAGAATTTCGAAATTTCAGTACGGCTCGATTCAGTTCTTCATTGTTTTGGTTTCAGTTCGATATAGTTCTCAGTTCTTCGGTTCTAGTTCAGTTCTCGGTTCTTAAAATAATTTTATATAATTATTTCCTTAACAAGTCATACTTGAATTAGCATTTAAGTTTTGAATTGAGTTATTAATACATAATATATTATATAATATATCTTTTAGCTATACCTAAATTATATAATCTTTAATTATAATGTGCATATATAACTTTAGATTAAATATATTATATAATATAATAGTTTATCATATAATATACATTTTAACTATTTATCAATCATATAATATTTAACTATAAGATACAAATATAATTAAGAATATATATATATATATATATATATATATATATATATATATATATATATATATATATATATATATATATAATTAAGAATGATAAGGTAATTTAATGTATTTATAACTAAAATTATTAAGAAAATATAGAAAAATGAAATATAATATTAGGTTGTATTTAGTTCATAATTTTATATATATGCATAAATATATATAATTATATTGAAAATATATAATATATCTAAAAAAAACATAAAAAAAACATATATATAAATTTGATTTCAGTACGATTCCAATTCGATTTTTAGTAAATAACCGGAATCGAACCAAAGTATCAAAATAAATTTCGATTTGGTACCATTTCTGTCGATTCAGTACTGTTCTTCGGTTCGATTCGGTTTCCTTAAGAACCATGGACAGCCCTAGTAATAGCAATCATATATTTCTTTTTTGTCATGACCCAACCTATGAGCCAGACCGGCACTAAGACCTGGGCCGGCCTAAAGCCTCCAAGGCCCATAGTAAGCTTAGCTATTCTTTAACCCAATCTTAAGGCCCATTTTAGGCCCAATTCAAGAATTCAACCGGACAGAGTCTGACCATAATGTGGACCATACAACGGGGAGTTTTTGACTCGCCGGACCTGTAAACACAATATATATATATATATATATATATATATATATATATATATATATATATATCAATATGGGGAGCTCAGCTCACCCTCCACATACTCATAATGTCATAAAAATTAAATGGGAGCTCGGCTCCCTCATCTAGTCCAACCATACATGTATTTAATAAGTTTACAGGTCCAACCTGACAATTATAATACATATCCAAATTAAATAAGTATTTTTAACATATGCTAAATTCTAGGAGTTAACAAAATTATACAAAACATTATAGACATTGATAGACGACCTGCGAGGGAGAGAGGCAGGTTAGAACTCAACAAGAAATCTCCTGTATCCTAGAAAAATAAGGTGAATAAAAGTAAGCGTTCGACTCAGAGAGTAAAATATCAATTTTAATCACAATTTCTATAACTATCTAAAGCTAATGCATCCTAAAGAGTGGAATGCAACACCATCATAATTTTCACATAAATCACATCATAACAACAAAAAGGGTAATTTTGAGTACTCACACACCCAATAATAATCAAACAATACATATACGGGAGCTGATCCTCTATACAGCTCTCTTAATCCAACCTCTGCTAGCGAGTGTCTCTTAAGTCGAACTTTCGCTTAATAAACAAAATGCGGGGGCCAGCGAGTGTCTCTCAAGCCGTGCCTACCCCGACTTATCCATAAAGGACCGGGTCCCAGCGAGTATCTCTCAAGTCGCATCTACCTATCCTGTCCATATACAATACCACACACCACACGCACGCCAACACATGCACACTACTCCAAATTATCGTAAACAACATTCATGGCATTTCATCAAGTAAAAATGCAATAAAACATGCGCCTAGTATTTATCTACATAGATACATATTTATAAGTGATGCATGGTATGCCTGAACATATAATAATATTGAAATTATAATTAAAATTAATAATTTACTCATAGACTTAAACCGAGATCACTGCGGCGGCTGTCCCGGCTCACCTGACAATTTCATTGCAATTGTTTAATATCTTTGACTCAATACAAGTTAGAAAGAATCAAAGATGTCCTAAGTCTTGCCGAAAATCCGGCAGAGTCTTCCCTATACTTAGAACCTACCCAACCTACAAAAGGGTTCAAAATACACTTATATATCCACAAGTCACACAACCATATCTCAATCACATCACATGGCCCCTCTTAAGCCCACCCAAATAGTCAACAACCATAATTTTGGAAAATTACAATTTTATCCTTAAAAACTAACTTTTTGCAAAAACTACCCAAATGAGCTCTAAAAAATTTTAAATTTTTGCCCTGCGGTCCTTAGCAATATTACTAAGTTGATAAAAAAGAGGACTTATAATTTTCTAACTATCCACAAATATTTTATGAATTTTTAATCTAAACCTGAAACTAAATAATTAAGAAAACTTAGGGTTCGGGCTTACCTACGCCAATTCTGATACTAGAAACGTATCCCGGATATCTGAAAATGGTGGGGTAGCTTATAATCTTGATCTGCTTCTGAAGTAGCTTCGGCCGCCTATCTGTCCGGCTCAAAATTGCAGATCCGGGCGATGGTCGAACTGCCACGAAACGAAAGTACCTACGCAAAGCTCACAATACTAGGGGTTAGACTAAAATATTTATATTTACATGTAAAATAATTATTTAAAAAGTAGGGGTGTTACATTTTTATTGGGATATAACGATAAAGAGAAAACGTGAACCGCTTAACAAGCTGAACAAGAAGCAAAGTATTCCCAACAAAGAAAGGATTCCACTATTCAGCCACGAGCTTCAATTGTGAATGAAAAGGTGTAAATCATGAAGAAAGTTAAGAAATTAAAATTATATATAGAAAATTAAGAAAACTACTTACGAAGTTTCCAATTGGTTATTGATGTCGTCACGAAAGAATATAAACTCCTTAATACCCTTTTAATCGAATAATTTAGGAAGAGGAAGAAGCTCTATCCGATGACACAAATATCAAATCCTAAGGATGGTACTAAAACTGCATAAGTGCCCAGCACAAATGTAATTATCTTTGCTACCGTAGCATTTACAGAATAGGCAACTGAAGGCACATCTTATTAAATTGTTGTTGCCATAAGTGCTGCAGCCACCAAATGAGAGTCATTGCCATTTTTAAATTTAAGTATTATATTTTCCTTTCTCATTTTTCCTTTTATATTTGAAATTTCCCCTAATGGTCCAGTGTCAAGGTCTATCATTCTGCAACACTTCCAAAGTATTAGTTACTTTAAAAAATAATTAGAAAAAAAATAAGATATCATTTCTTTTAATACATTTAAAAGAATTCTTTTTGGATTAATTATTATAGCTTCTAAGATTTGTCAAATAATAAAAAAAAATAAATAAATAATGTCATATCTATTACAAATATAATATTTTTAAAATTATTTATTCACTTAGCTCTAACTAAAGTTGGAATTTGAAATTGTATAGTCGTCAAAGCAAAGAGAATGAAGAATGTGTTGTTTCACTATTGAATGCATTTAAGTACAGAGAAGTGTTTATATATGTAAATAATTACACTAAATAAAATTGAATTTACAAAGATAAGGAGATAAAAATATCATATCCCAAGAACATGTGAATCTCATCATTTAATAATAAAATATTTTACTTAATTTATAAAATTATATTTCACACATCCACTGAAATTGAATTAAAAAATTAAATAAACTTTTCATAAAATTTAAAATTTTGATATATTGTGTTAAGGCTTAAAGTTTTGGATTTAATTAAACATTAAAATACACCAAAATTTGGATGATTATTTTAATTAAGCCTAAAGGTTAAAATAAAATCTGTTCAAACAACTTAAGCTGTTTTTTTTTTTTTTTATAAATATAATATAGATAATTATGATCACATGTTATTTTGTACTTTAATAATCTCTAATCTTTCTAAATCTTTATTCAATTTCAAGTTTAGGCTGCTTTTGTTTCATTTTTTCATGAAAAATGTTTTTCCTGTTTCCGTTGTTTCATTTTTTTTTTCAAAGAGTAAAATATTTTTCTAGTCAAGACAATATGTCCTTTTACTTAAGGGAAAATGAACTTCCAATCCTGTCAATCTTATTTCTCCTGCCTTGAATTTAGAATCTTATAAGAATTTAATTTAATTAATTTCTTTTTAATTAATTTTTATATTTAAAATGAAAGAATTTAATTTTTTTAATTTTAAAAAAATTTCATTTTTAAAAAAACAGAAATTAAATATAATTGTATTAAAATTAATTTGAATTCTTTTTTTTCAAATAATTTCTTCCACATGAAGTCATTATGAATTTTTCTAATGTCACTTGTGCCCTGAATATGAATCATGACATCATTAATGTGTAACATACGTCTAATTTTCAGTATCACAATTAAATAGTATAAAATAATTTTTTTAAAAAAAATATTTTTTACAGAAAATATTTTTCACAAATAAATTATCATTTTATTAAATATATGCGAGAATAATAATAAAAAAAAAGCATTACATGCCACCTATATGCCCTAAGACTAATACATACCTCTAGAGGTATGCGATTTCGGTTCCAGTTTAGTTTCTGGCAGGAAAGGGAACTGAAAACGAAGTTCTATTCTTTTGGTTTTCTGGAATTGGAACTGGAATCGAATTTCAATTTGATTTCAGTTTAATTCTTAATGCATTTGGTTCTGGTTCGGTTCTAACTTCAGTTTTAATTATTATTCTTGTTTTGCTTCCAATTCTGTTTTTTACATTCAAATTATTATATTTAAAAACATTTATACACTTCTAACATTAAAACATCAATAAAAGATAATAATATTAATATTAAAATAGCAATACTAATATTCAAATAAAATATCAATAAATTAATATAAAATCAAACTAATAATTTTTACATATAAATACATGATAATACCCAGTATCTATAACAAATCCCATTAATATTTGCACATTTCAAATTATAAAATAACAGTAAAACAATATCAAAAAAAAAAACATAATATAAAGTTTCACTCTCACATTTTGCGAAAAAAAAAAAAAAAACTAGCTTCCACATTCCTTATAGCTACATTTTTCACATAAAAAGAACTCTTTCAAGCCTTCATCCAATATGATGTCACCTTCATTTTTACATAAAAAATATGTTAATAGACGAATAATTTGAATTAATTAAAGGTAAAAAAATATCAAGTCAATTCAAGACTCACAATATCTAGCAATCCACTCTAGTTCATAGAATAATAATCTCCATAACTTTAAGATCTTGAGCAATATCTGTGTGACGCCCCTTACCCGTCTACTGTATAGCCGAGCAAGAAGTGCCACATTCAGTGCCGGAGCTGTGACGCCCCTTATCCGTCTACCGTATAGCCAAGCAAGAAGTGCCATATTCGGTGCCGGAGCACCGTATCTTGTTTTATAATATCTATTGTAAACTTTTGATGTCATTTAAAATATGTATTCTATGTATAGAATTTTTTTTTTTATATATATATCTTATTTCGGTGGAGACCCGGACAGAGCCTCCCTTATTTTATTAGCATCTGTCGGGTTCCACAATCACCTGTTAACATATTCATTGTCATCTCACATATTTTTATATCATATTCTCTTTTATCATATCATTCACAACTATTTATGAGATCTCAAAATGAAGTGTCATCTATTGCATTCATATAGAAATTCATAGATAATAAATTATAAGTTTTCATTTCAAGTCCAAAATGAAATACAACATAAACTAGTAATTACATCATGACTAAACATAATGAACCAAAATACTAGTCTATACATGGGCCCTACCAAAATACAAAAGACTGGTGAGGTGACTCTGGACAATGGCAGATCTGATCAGAGCTTTGTTAGTGCACTACTGGTGGTGCTGCTGCGGCTGCGGCTGCTGGGACTGATCTCCAGTACCTACGCGATGGAAAATCAACGCGCTAAGCATAACGCTTAGTGGTGCATAATTTATAATAACAATAATTTAATAATTGAAATAATATATGCAACTCATAATTTCTTGATCTTTTATATTTTTATTGCTCTTTGAAAATAATTAACATTATCGGGATCTTTTATGATTACTTACTATATTTTAAGTTTTAATTAATTTTTATCAATGCCCAAGAAACCTATAACAAATTTATAAAGGCTGGATGTACGGGTGTATACTGGTTAGATAGCCATATGTCTATCCAGAATACGTCTGTCAGGCACGAGGCCAGCTGTCAGGCATGAGACCCACTGTCAGGCTTGTAAAGCCAGAAATAAAGTAGGCACAATGGCCAGTAAGTAGGCATATAGCCTGTAGAACAATCATACCAGACATATATTGTCAGTTCATGATTTTCTCGGTAGGCAGTACTGCTATCTGCAGTCCCTAATTGGTATACTAATTTATCCAAACTAAATAAATAAGTCTAGATATACTATGGGCAATTAAATTTTTTTTTAATTAATTTAGCACTATTCACTATTACTATTTTCTAGTACTGTTCATTGTACCATTAATTTCATATTAATAGGACATTAATCCTAATTTACATATTCATATCATTTTTAATATTAAATTTTCCTTATGAGTATTTTAATTATCCTATATAGCATTTTTCCCATGAACCTTTCTTTAGGTTCATGTTGATGTGTTATCTTTATCTAGGAATTTGATTAGGTTATGATGTCTATTTAGTTACACTTCCTTCATAACAATTGCTCCTCTATGTTTAAACTTGAATTTCAGCTTTTGAATCACTGAATTTGGGGTTATAGAACTAAAGTTATGGTCAAAATACCAAAGGAATAGTATTTTGAGACAATTTCTGGGTTGGCAGTTTTAGTGACTAAATTTGTGCTAACAATTTGACTTGGTTAAAGGCAAAATTGGGTCAACTGGTCTTCACGAAAAGTGTAGCCCTATGTCTAAACTTTCCATTGGTTAAATTTTAGGTCATTTGGACCAGTATAGAGAGAGTTATGACCAAATGAACACGTACTATTCATTTGGTCATTTTCTGGGTTGGCAGTTTCAGTGACCCAATTTGTGCTAACAATTTGAATTGGTTAAAGGCAAAACTGGGTTAAGTGGTCTTCATGAAAAGTGTAGCCCTATGTCTAAACTTTTCATTGGTAAAATTTTAGGTCATTTGGACCAGTATAAAGAGAGTTATGATCAAATGAACACGTACTGTTCATTTGGTCATTTTCTGGGTTGGCAGTTTCAGTGACCCAAATTGTGCTAACAATTTGAATTGGTTAAAGGCAAAACTGGGTTAAGTGGTCTTCATGAAAAGTGTAGCCCTATGTCTTAACTTTCCATTGGTAAACTTTTAAGTCATTTGGACCAGTATAGAGAGAGTTATGACCAAATGAACACGTACTGTTCATTTGGTCATTTTCTGGGTTGGGTGCAGGGTAAATCCGGATTTAGGCAGTATTTAGGTCAAGTTTTGGACAGAATTTGGGCATGGTTTCTTCATAGAATATGGGCTATTTTGGGTCTAGTTTCACCCCCAATTGGCCTCATACTAATTGGGATCACACAATTTCATATATGGCCTAAAATGTATACTGCCCTCAACAAACACAACCTGCAGAAAATAACACTTCCAATAATTCATTTCTCCTCCAACTTCCTTGCTTCAATTTGACATTCAAGGCACTTCTAAATATCATCAACACATCTCAACAATCCCAATTGCATGGTATAATACAAAAATACCAAAGTTAGGCCAAACCCTAACTCACAATTTCAACCTCATAAAATCTCAATGTAAATCAACTTCTAATACTTATAATGCATCAACCAACATCATTAAATCACTTTATATACATCATAGTCATCAAAAACCATCACTCACCATGGGTACCAAAAATTCACTCCCCCCATAACTCACCTATTTCTTTTAGTTTCTTACAAATTTCACTTTATTTTAACCTTAACTCAAGGATTAATAAAGGAAGAAAGGAAGATTAGGCACTAACCTCTTGGGTAACTTGTTAAACTTCAACTTTTCTTCTTCTTTTCACTATCAATGGCTTCCTTATGGAGTGGGCTAACTTTTTAATGAAGGGGACTATGGGTTTTGGTGGGTAAATGAAGAGGAAATCAAGCTTTAAGCTTGATAACAATGGTGGGGAGGGAGAGACCAAGGGAGACGACAAGGAGAGAGAGAGAAGAGGAAGAAGAAGATGGTTGGTAGGGTTTTGTCTCTTGTGGGTTTTTATATATATACATTTATGTGTACTTTATTGTTTTTAAATTTCATAAATCTATTTCCTTTCTTTTCTTTTCTTTCCTTTTCTTTTTTTTTTCCCTAATTCAAATTCATAAACTTGTAATTTTAATTTATGTTAATTATTTCATTCTCTAAATTTTAATTTGACATTTAGGTCAAAATTCACCTCTGGGGGTGAAATGACCAAAATGCCCTTCATGGTGCATATCGGGTTATTTTTATTATTTTTGTACCAAATAAATAAATTCTCTAAATTTTTTTTATTTCCTCTAAATTTTTCCAATATTTTCTTAACATTTATTCCTTCAATTTATGCCTCCTAACTATAGTTTAGGTGTAGTTCCAGACATTTTAACTGTTCGAATAGACATTAGTTGTCGGAACAGTAAAATGTAGGAACTACCTATGGTGAGGGCGTTACAATTCTTCCCCTCTAATAAAAATTTCGTCCTCGAAATTTACCTAATGTGAAGAGCTGAGGGAACTGTTGCCTCATCGTCTCCTCGCTCTCCCATGTCGCTTCTTCTGTGTTGTGGTGTCTCCACAAGATTTTCACTAGTGGGATCCTCTTGTTTCTGAGTTCTTTCACTTCCCGTGCCAAGATTCTGATGGGTTCTTTTTCATATGTCAGATCAGGTTGCACAATTATCTCCTCCATTGAAATGATATGTGAAGGATCTGATCTGTATCTTCTGAGCATCGACACATGGAATACACTGTGGATCTTGTCCAGCTCAGGTGGTAAAGCTAGCCTGTAGGCTACTGGACCCACACGCTCAATGACATTGTATGGACCAATAAACCTAGGGCTCAACTTACCCTTCTTACCAAATCTCAACACTTTTTCCAAGGTGATACCTTAAGAAATACCTTATCGCCAACCTCATACTCTGTATCCTTTCTCCTCAGGTCGGCATATGATTTTTGTCTGTCTGATGCGACTTTCAAATTGTCTCTGATGAGTTTCACTTTTTCCTCTGTCTGTCTTACTAAATCTGGGCCCACTACTTTCTCCTCACCCATTTCTGTCCAGCATAAGGGAGTTCTACATCTCCTCCCATACAACGCTTCATATGAAGCCATTTTTATACTGGCTTGGTAGTTGTTGTTGTAAGCAAACTCTACCAAAGGAAGATACTTCTCCCAACTTCCTTCAAAATCAATGATGCAGCTTCTCAACATATCCTCCAATACCTGAATCACCCATTCTGACTGTCCATCCGTCTGTGGATGAAAAGCCGTACTGAAGTGTAGTTGAGTGCCTAAAGACTCCTGTAGCCTCTTCCAAAACCTCAAAGTAAATCTCGGGTCTCGGTCAAATATGATCGATGTTGGCACTCTATGTAGTCGGACTATCTCATCTATGTAAATTTCTGCTAATCCCTCTAATGAGTAGTTGGTTCTAACTGGTAGGAAATGAGCTGACTTAGTCAATCTATCCACAATCACCCATATAGTATCATGCTTCCTCTGTGTCAATGGTAGCCCAGTCACAAAATCCATGATAACGCGGTCCCATTTCCATTCTGGTATGGATATAGGTTGCAATAACCCTGATGGAACCTGATGCTCAGCCTTAACCTGCTGGCATGTCAAACATCTAGTCACAAAATCACCAATCTCTTTCTTCATTCCAGGCCACCAATAATGTGTTTTCAGGTCTTGGTACATCTTGATACTTCCTGGGTGCATAGCATGGAAGCTACTGTGCGCCTCTTTCAAGATATTCTTCTTCAGTTCCTCATCTCTTGGTACACATATTCTGCCTTTATAGTACAGGCACCCATCTCCTTTCAACTCATAATCAGTCTCCTTCCCCTCTTGAGTTCTGCCCATAACAGTTAGCAACTTTTCATCCCTTAACTGTGCCTCTTGTATTTGCTGTAACAAACTTGGCTTTACACACAACTTAGCCAAAAGTACCCCATCCTGTGCTAAAGACAGCCGAGCATTCAATGCTCTCAAAGCCATCATGGACTTCCTGCTTAAGGCATCAGCCACTATATTTGCTTTCCCAGGATGGTAATCGATCACACAGTCATAGTCTTTAAGGAATTCAATCCATCTCCTCTGTCTCAGATTGAGTTCCTTCTGAGTTGGCAAGTACTTTAGACTCTTGTGATCAGTGTAGATGTAACACTTCTCACCATATAGGTAATGCCTCCATATCTTCAATGCAAATATTATTGCCGCCAATTCCAGATCATGAGTTGGGTAGTTCTTTTCATGTGGCCCTAACTGTCTAGAAGCATAGGCAACTACTTTCCCTTCCTGCATTAGAACACACCCAAGCCCATTGTGAGAGGCATCACTGTAGATCACATAGTCTTTCTCTGACTCTGGCTGTATCAACACTGGAGCTTCTGTAAGCATAGCCTTTAGCTTCTCAAAGCTGGTTTGACATTTTTCATTCCAGTCAAACTTTGCATTCTTATGCGATAACTTAGTCGATGAAATGCTATAAGGAAAATCCTTCACAAATCTCTGTAGTATCCATTAACCCCAAAAAGCTTCGACTTACATTTTTGGGAGGCTTCCATTCAACTATTGCTTCAATCTTCCTTGGATCTACCCTGATTCCATCTGCTGACACAATGTGTCCAAGAAAGGATATCTCATCCAACCAGAAGTCACACTTGGATAACTTGGCATACAACTGTTTTTCCCACAGTGTCTGTAGTACTACTCTGAGGTGTTCATCATGCTCTTCCCGATTCTTAGAATACACCAAGATATCATCTATAAAGACCACAACAAACCGATCCAAGTAGGGATGAAAGATGCAGTTCATTAGGTCCATGAAAGCTGCTGGTGCATTTGTTAGCCCAAATGGCATCACTAGGAACTCATAGTGTCCATATCGGGTCCTGAAAGTAGTTTTAGGAACATCTATCTCCTTCACTCTCAACTGGTGATAGCCTGATCTGAGATCTATCTTGGAGAATACTCCAGCTCCCCTCAACTGATCAAACAGGTCATCTACCCTAGGTAAAGGGTATTTATTTTTCACAGTCACCTTATTCAGCTGCCGGTAGTCTATACATAGCTGAAGGGTACCGTCCTTCTTCTTCACAAATAGCACTGGTGCTCCCTAGGGTGACACACTAGGGCGTATGAAGCCCTTGTCTAGTAGCTCCTGTAACTGAACTTTCAACTCTCTCAATTCAGTAGGTGCCATCCTATATGGAGCAATGGACATTGGCACAGTACCCGGCATAACCTCTATAGCAAACTCCACTTCTCTATGGAGTGGCAAACCCGGCAATTCTTCCGAAAACACATCCGGAAAATCACATACAGTGGGGATCTCCTGCATGCTTGGGCTAGTCTTCCTGGTGTCAACCACATGTGTGAAAGAAAGCCTCACAGCCCTTTCTTATCAATCTCCTGGCTGTTATGGCTGATATGATGGTGGAAAGACAACCCATTCCTTCACCCACAACTGTAATCACATCCCCATCTACTGTCTATAGTGACATCCTCTTTAGTCGACAATCTACCATTGCCTGATGACGTGATAACCAGTCCATACCCAATATCACATCGAACTCATGGAATGGTAGCTCAATCAAGTCAGCTAAAAACTCATACCCTTGTATTTTCAGAGGACAACCCTTATAGACCTTTTTCACCATGACACTATGGCCTAAAGGGTTTGTGACTTATATGTCCTCCTCTAGCTCCTCTACTTGTACCCCTCTATCAATTGGTGGTGTGATACACACATATGAATGTGTGGAACCCGGATCAATCAATGCACATACTAGCAGGTCATAAAAAGAAAATGTACCTCTAATGACATCAGCTGGCTCTGGCTCATCTCGAGCTCTCATGGCATAAGCACGAGGTGCTACCCTAATCTCCTGCCTCTGGACTGTCTCTGTAGTAGGCCTCTGTGATGTGCCAGCTGTATCAGGCCTCGCAGGTCTCCTACCCCTTTGTGCTGCTAGGGCAGACCTCTCCATCTGAGGTGGAGCAGTGGGAGCACTAGTGTTCCTCTGTGGACAATCCTTCAGGAAGTGATCCGTAGACCCACATCTGAAACATCCACCTGTCAACAATCTGCACTCTCCTTTGTAGGGTCTACCACAATATACACAAGCAGGTGGTGGGGCTGATCCCCGTGTAGCTGCACCTGGTAAACTACCCACTGATGCACCAGATTGTCCTCCTCCTCTCCTTGGAGCAAACCGAGACTTCTGTTTCTTGCCCCGACCTTGAGTTTGACCCTGCGACTATTTGGGTCTCTTACTACTCGTGTCTGCTGAATCGGACTGACCAGACCCAAAACACCTCTTGCGTTGTTATCCTTTCTAGACTGCTCTTCATTTCTAACTCTCTCCACATCAAGGGCTGATGCTATCAACAGAGAGAAATCTGTGAAGTGGTGAGATGTCACTATCAACCTGATGTTGTCATTCAGTCCATCCTCAAATCTTCTGCATTTATCAACCTCTGTCGGCATCAACTCCAATGCATATTCGCTAAGTCTCATGAATTCTCGCTCATATTTGGAGACTGTCAGCTGCCTCTGTCTCAGTGCCAGGAATTCTCTCCTTCTGGCCTCCAAGTACACATGACTGATGTATTTCTTTCTGAATTCAGCCAGAAAGAAATCCCAAGTGATCTGTGCAGGCTGTACCACTCTAGATACTGTCACCCACCATCTATATGCATCCTCCTGTGATGTGAGCACACTCCAAGCTGCTGCTGCAGGTGCGGTGCAAGCTATTGTAATACCCTTTCTGTCCTCTCCAGCCAATACTCTGCTGCGACTGGATCATCATCCCTCTTACCTCTGAAGTCAATTGCCCCATACATTCGCAGTCTCTCTAGTGGAGATCTGTGTATAGGTTGCGGCTATGGGGGTGGAGGTGGCTGTACAGGTGGTGGTGGTGGCTGTGGCTATGGCTATGGAGGTGGAGGCGGTTGTGGCTGGGGAATGGCTCCGGTGATCTGACGGAACAACTGTGTCATCTGTTCATAGAAGGCCTGCTTTGCCATACTCACAGTACCTCGAGATGACTCTGCTCTACTACCACTTCTCCCCCGACTAGGACCAGGTGCATGACTCTCTACTTCCTCCTCTATCGGTCCTGGAGGTCCGTGCTCCGAAGGATCAAATGCCATTGATCTTATAAAATAGACAAAGAAACAGATCTGCATTAGTGTCACCTTAACTCTATTTAAAGGCCCATGCATGTGATGCAACCATTTCTTTCTATCTATCTAGGTCTAGGACCGCCTAAACCTCTGCTCTGATACCACTAAATGTGACGCCCCTTACCCATCTACCGTATAGCCAAGCAAGAAGTGCCACATTCGGTGCCGGAGCACCCTATCTTGTTTTATCATATCTATTGTAAACTTTTAATGTCATTTAAAACATGTATTCTATGTGTAGAAAATTTTTTTTTTTTTATATATATCTTATTTCGGTGGAGACCCAGACAGAGCCTCCTTTATTTTATTAGCATCTGTCGGGTTCCACTATCACTTGTTAACATATTCATAGTCATCTCACATATTTTCATATCATATTCTCTTTTATCATATCATTCACAACTATTTATGAGATCTCAAAATGAAGTGTCATCTATTGCATTCATATAGAAATTCATAGATAATAAATTATAATTTTTCATTTCAAGTCCAAAATTAAATACATCATAAACTAGTAATTACATCATGACTAAACATAATGAACCAAAATACTAGTCTATATATGGGCCCTACCAAAATACAAAAGACTGGTGAGGTGACTCTGGACAATGGCAGATCTGATCAGAGCTCTGTCGATTGCACTCTTGGTGGTCTTCTTTGCTATTTGGGACTGATCTCCAGTACCTACGCGATAGAAAACCAACGCGCTAAGCATAACGCTTAGTGGTGCATAATTTATAATAACAATAATTTAATAATTGAAATAATATATGCAATTCATAATTTCTTGATCTTTTATATTTTTATTGCTCTTTGAAAATAATTAACATTATCGGGATCTTTTATGATTACTTATTGTATTTTAAGTCTTAATTAATTTTTATCAGTGCCCAAGAAACCTATAACAAATTTATAAAGGTTGGATGCATGGGTGTATACTGGTTAGACAGCCATATGTCTATCCAGAATACGTCTGTTAGGCACGAGGCCAGCTGTCGGGCACGAGACCCGCTGTCAGGCTTGTAAAGCCAGAAATAAAGTAGGCACAATGGCCAGTAAGTAGGCATATAGCCTGTAGAACAATCATACCAGACATATATTGTCAGTTCATGATTTTCTCGGTAGGCAGTACTACTATCTGTAGTCCCTAATTGGTATACCAATTTATCCAAACTAAATAAATAAGTCTAGGTATGCTATGGGCAATTAAACATTTTTTTTTTCTAATTAATTTAGCACTATTCACTATTACTATTTTCTAGTACTGTTTATTAGTACCATTAATTTCATATTAATAGGACATTAGTCCTAATTTACATATTCATATCATTTTTAATATTAAATTTTCCTTATGAGTATTTTAATTATCCTATATAGCATTTTTCCCATGAACCTTTCTTTAGGTTCATGTTGATGTGTTATCTTTATTTAGGAATTTGATTAGGTTAGGATGTCTATTTAGTCACACTTCCTTCATAACAATTGCTTCTCTATGTTTAAACTTGAATTTCAACTTTTGAATCATTGAATTAGGGGTTATAGAACTCAAGTTATGGTCAAAATACCAAAGGAATAGTATTTTGAGACAATTTCTGGGTTGGCAGTTTTAGTGACTAAATTTGTGCTAATAATTTGATTTGGTTAAAGGAAAAACTGGGTCAAGTGGTCTTCACAAAAAGTGTAGCCCTATGTCTAAACTTTCCATTGGTTAAATTTTAGGTCATTTGGACCAGTATAGAGAGAGTTATGACCAAATGAACACGTACTGTTCATTTGGTCATTTTCTGGGCTGGTAGTTTCAGTGACCCAACTTGTGCTAACAATTTGAATTGGTTAAAGGCAAAACTGGGTTAAGCGTCTTCATGAAAAGTGTAGCCCTATGTTTAAAATTTCCATTGGTAAAATTTTAGGTCATTTGGACTAGTATAGAGAGAGTTATGACTAAATGAATACGTACTGTTCATTTGGTCATTTTCTGGGTTGGCAGTTTCAGTGACCCAACTTGTGCTAACAATTTGAATTGGTTAAAGGCAAAACTGGGTTAAGTGGTCTTCATGAAAAGTGTATCCCTATGTCTAAGCTTTCCATTGGTAAAATTTTAAGTCATTTGGACCAGTATAGAGAGAGTTATGACCAAATGAACACGTACTATTCATTTGGTCATTTTCTGGGTTGGGTGCAGGGTAAATCCGAATTTAGGCAGTATTTAGGTCAAGTTTTGGACAGAATTTGGGCATGGTTTCTTCATAGAATATAGGCTATTTTGGGTCTAGTTTCACCCCTAATTGGCCTCATACTAATTGGGATCACACAATTTCATATATGGCCTAAAATGTATACTGCCCTCAACAAACACAACCTGCAGAAAATAGCACTTCCAATAATTCATTTCTCCTCCAACTTCCTTGCTTCAATTTGACATTCAAGGCACTTCTAAATATCATCAACACATCTCAACAATCCCAATTGCATGGTATAATACAAAAATACCAAAGTTAGGCCAAACCCTAACTCACAATTTCAACCTTATAAAATCTCAATGTAAATCAACTTCTAATACTTATAATGCATCAACCAACATCATTAAATTACTTTATATACATCATAGTCATCAAAAACCATCACTCACCATGGGTACCAAAAATTCACTCCCCCCATAACTCACATATTTCTTTTAGTTTCTTACAAATTTCACTTCATTTTAACCTTAACTCAAGGATTAACAAAGGAAGAAAGGAAGATTAGGCACTAACCTCTTGGGTAACTTGTTAAACTTCAACTTTTCTTCTTCTTTTCACTATCAATGGCTTCCTTATGGAGTGGGCTAACTTTTTAATGAAGGGGACTATGGGTTTTAGTGGGTAAATGAAGAGGAAATCAAGCTTTAAGCTTGATAACAATGGTGGGGAGGGAGAGACCAAGGGAGACGGCGAGGAGAGAGAGAGAAGAGGAAGAAAAAGATGGTTGGTGGGGTTTTGTCTCTTGTGGGTATTTATATATATACATTTATATGTACTTTATTGTTTTTCAATTTCATAAATCTATTTCCTTTCTTTTCTTTTCTTTCCTTTTCTTTTTTTTTTCCTAATTCAAATTCATAAACTTGTAATTTTAATTTATGTTAATTATTTCATTCTCTAAATTTTAATTTGACATTTAGGTCAAAATTCACCTCTGAGGGTGAAATGACCAAAATGCCCTTCATGGTGCATATCGGGTTATTTTTACTATTTTTGTACCAAATAAATAAATTCTCTAAATTTTTCTTTATTTCCTCTAAATTTTTCCAATATTTTCTTAACATTTATTCCTTCAATTTATGCCTCCTAACTATAGTTTAGGTGTAGTTCTAGAAATTTTAACTGTTCGAATAGACATTAGTTGTCGGAACAGTAAAATGTATGGACTGCCTACGATGAGGGCGTTACAGGAGCACCCTATCTTATTTTATCATATCTATTATAAACTTTTGATGTCATTTAAAATATGTATTCTATGTGTAGAAATATTTTTTTTTAATATTTTATTTCTGGGGAGATTCGGACAGAGCATCCCCTATTTTATTAGCATCTGGCGGGTTTCCACTAATCACCTGTTAACATGTCCATATTATATTCTCTTTTATCATATCATTCACAACTATTTATGAGATCTCAAAATGAAGTATCATCTATTGCATTCATATGGAAATTCATAGATAATAAATTATAAGTTTTCATTTCAATCTCAAGTTTAATTACAAGTCCAAAGTGAAATACATCACGACTAGACATAATGAATCAAAATACTAGTCTATACATGGGTTCCTATCAAAATACAAAAGACTGGTGAGGTGACTCTAGACAGTGGCAGATCTGGTCGAGCTGCATCGGTGCACTCTTTAGTCTTCTTCTTTGGGGTGATCTCCAGTACCTACACGATGGAAAACCAACGCGCTAAGCATAACACTTAGTGGTGCATAATTTATAATAACAATAATTAAACAATTGAATTAATATCTGCAAATCATAATTTCTGGGTCTTTTACATTTTTATTGATCTTTGAAAACAATTAACATTATTGGAATCTTTTATGATTACTTATTGTATTTTAAGTCTTAATTAATTTTTATCAGTACCCAAGAAACCTATAACAAATTATAAAAGCTGGATGCATGGGTGTATACTAGTTAGACAACCATATGTCTGTCCAGTATATGTCTGTCAGGCACGAGGCCAGCTGTCGGGCACTAGACCCACTATCAGGCTTGTAAAGCCAGAAATAAAGTAGACACAATAGCCAGTAAGTAGGCATATAGCCTGTAGAACAATCATACCAGACATATATTATCAGTTTATGATTTTCTCGGTAGGCAGTACTGCTATCTGTAGTCCCTAATTTGTATATCAATTTATCCAAACTAAATAAATAAGTCTAGGTATACTATGGGCAATTAAACATTTTTAATTATTTTAGCACTATTCACTGTTACTATTTTCTGGTACTGTTCAGTGGTACCATTAATTTCATATTAATAGGACATTAGTCCCAATTTATATATTCATATCATTTTATATTTAATTAGCCTTATGAGTATTTTAATTACCATGTATAATATTTTTCCCATGAACATTTCTTTAGGTTCATTTTGATGTATTATCTTTATCTAGGAATTTGGCTAGGTTAGGATGTCTATTTGGTCACATTTTCTTCATAACAATTGCTCCTCTATGTTTAAACTTGAATTTCAATTTTTGAATCACTCAATTTGGGTTATAGAACTCAAGTTATGGTCAAAATACCATAACTGGTCCATTTGCCTCTAAGCTGTCTAGAATTGACAATTCCTGGTCAATAAACTTTGACCAGTCATTTGATTATTTTATGGTCATTTTTAGAATTAGGTTCCTTCATAAGATTTGTTCCTCCATGTCTTAGGGGCTCCCAGGTACAATTTCATAAATTTTCAAGCTTGGTGTAGTGAGTTATGGTCAATGTATTGACCTAGACCCTCAATCCTATAAAGGCAATAATCAAACTTCAGGGCAGTATGTTTGACCCTCTTTTTAGGGTCTTTACACTTAGAATTTGGCAAAGGTGTCTAAATCGATGTTGTAGCCCTAAGTATCACGTTTCCAGATCATATTGGCACATCTCAAATGGAATTTCCTAGTGGGAGTTATGGCCAAATGAACACACAGGTATCAAATGGCATTCTAGTTTCAACTTAATATTTTCCATATTTCAATTCCTAACTTTGGCTAATATTTTCCCTAGGATGCAATGGTTTCTAGAGCTTGGTAAAAATATAAAAATTGTTATGCTATGTCTTATAAAACTTTTGGCATTAGTTTCACTAAATTTGCAGCTTTGGAGACCAAGTTATGGCATTTTTGCCAAAACTGGTCAAGCATACCAAAGGAACATTATTTTGGACAATTTCTGGGTTGGCAGTTTTAGTGACCCAACTTGTGCTAGCAATTTGACTTGGTTAAAGGAAAAACTGGGTCAAGTGGTCCTCATGAAAAGTGTAGCCCTATGTCTAAGCTTTCCATTGATGTAAATTTTAGGTCATTTGAACCAGTATAGGGAGAGTTATGACCAAATGAACACATACTGTTCATTTGGTCATTTTCTGAGTTTCAGTGTTTGGTCATCCGGGTTTGGGCAGAGAATTGGTCATGATTTTGACAAAATTTGAGCAGGGTTCCTTTTTGAAAAATGAAGGTTTGGATGTCCCAAAACACCTCCAATTGGCCTCATCCCAATTGGGGCAATACAAAGGGAGATATGGCAATAAAAAGCTATTGGATTCAACAACAACACAACCTACAGAAAATTTACACTCCCAATTTCAATCTCCTCCTTCTTCCAAACTCCAAATAAGCATATATGGCACTTCTATAAGCATCAATCTCAACTCAATTAGGTCAAATTCATTCATTTACACAAGGTTCTCAATCCTTTACACAAACCCTAGTTTTCAAGGTTTCAAATTTACACAAACCCTACACAACCAACTCCCAACATTTCAACTCATCACACATTCTCATGGAACCATTTTTTCATCACTTAAAAGTAACAAACTTCAAGTTCCATGGCTGCCCAAAAATCAAGGGTTCTTTCTTTCAAATTTTCTTTTCATTTTCATGATATTTATACTTGGCTAAACATGTTTTTCATGTTTAATAAAGAGAATAAGAGGGATTAGTGCACTAACCTTACTTGAGCTTCCCTAACTTCAATTTTCTTGCTTCCAATGGGTGTCTATAGCTTCCTTAGGGTGTGGGGAGTATTTTTTGTGAAGGGTACTATGAGTTTTGGTGTGTGAAAGCTTGGGAAATCAAGTTTGGAAGCTTGACAACAATGGAGGAATTGTGGAGCAAAGGTGCCGGCTCTAAGGGGAAAGAGAGAGAAGAGGGAGTGGAGGAAGAAAGAGGTTGGTGGGAGTTTGTCATCTTGTGGTATTTATATATTCTATTTTTGTGTACTCTATTTTTTTTTTAATTTCCCTAAGCCATTTTCTTTTCTTTTCTTTTCTTTTCTCTTCTCATTTTCCTAATTTATTTCATAAATTTTAATTTATGTTAATTATTTTATTCTCTAAATTTTAATTTGACATTTAGGTCAAAATTCACCTCTGAGGGTGAAATGACCAAAATGCCATTCATAATGTATATCAGGTCATTTTTATTATTTTATACTAATTAATAAATTCTCTAAATTTTTTCTATATTTTTTTTACATTTATTTCTTCAATTTATGCCTCTCACTATAGTTTGGGTGTAGTTCCAGATATTTTGACTGTCCGAATAGACATTAGTTGTCGGAATAGTAAAATATACTGACTACCTATGGTGAGGGCGTTACAATCTGAATTTCATTACATGAAAAAGAAAGTAAGTCAAAATAAAAAAATTTACAAATAATGAATTCTAAATTGTTTTTAATTAAACAAAGATTATACCATTTTTATTTCTTAATTAACAAAAATATTATAATTTAGCATCTCGTTCATCTATGTGGAAAATAATCATAAGATAAAAAAGAGGTTACAAGAGTTATGATAGAGTTTTTATAATTAAAACTTTTAAAAATTAAAACTAAGATAGCTAATATAATTTCAAGTCACTTCATAAATTAAGTTATATATATATATATATATATATATATATATATATATATATATATATATAATTTTGTTGAAACTGTATAATATATCTATATATATATATATTTAATAAGATTCTAAACTCAAAGAAAATGCCTGATGAATGGAGGAAGAGTATTTTAGTACCTATTTTTAAAAATAAGGGAGACATACAGAGTTGCTCAAACTATAGGGGAATTAAACTCATGAGCCATACTATGAAGTTGTGGGAGAGAGTTGTGGAGCATCGACTACGTCATGATACTTCTATCTCTCTCAATCAATTTGGTTTCATGCCTGGTCGTTCAACTATGGAAGCGATCTTTCTCATTAGAAGCTTGATGGAGAAATATAGAGATGGGAAGAAAGATCTACACATGGTTTTTATTGATTTGGAGAAGGCTTATGATAGTGTTCCAAGAGAGGTCTTATGGAATGCGTTAGAACAAAAGAGGGTATCTATTAGGTACATACAAGTATTGAAAGATATGTATGAAGGAGCAACTACTATTGTGCGCAGTGGGGAGGACACAAGAGATTTTCCGATCTCAATTGGATTACACCAAGGATCAGCCATAAGCCCTTACCTTTTTACATTAGTTTTAGATGAACTAACGAAACATATACAAGAGAGTATTCCTTGGTGCATGATGTTTGCGGATGATATTGTTCTGATAGATGAGACACAAGAAGGAGTCAATAGGAAGCTAGAACTTTGGAGAAGTACTCTAGAGTCAAAGGGTTTTAAGTTAAGTAGAGCAGACAGAATACATGCATTGCAAGTTCGGTGAAGGCCAAGCGGTGATAAGGAAGGAGTTAGTTTGAATGGAGTGGCACTTGTCCCAAAGTAATCACTTTAAATATCTAGGCTCAGTTCTTCAAGTAGATGGGGATGTGAGGAGGATGTTAGTCATAGGATTAAAGCGGATGGTTGAAGTGGAGGCGTGCCACGGGAGTTTTATGTGATCGTAAGATTCCCAATAAATTAAAGGAAAATTTTACTGACCATACGACCGGCTATGCTATATGGTAGTGAGTGTTGGGCACTGAAAGAGTCGTATGCATCTAAGATAAGAGTTGCAGAGATGAGAATGTTAAGGTGGATGAGTGGCCATACTAGACTAGATAAAATCCGTAATGAAAGTATTAGAGAAAAGGTAGGAGTGGTGCCAATTGAAGATAAGTTGAGAGAAGGGAGATTGAGGTGGTTTGGTCATGTGAAGCGTAGACATACGGAGGCTCCAGTTAGACAAGTAGAGCACATTAGGCTAGAGGATAGAAAGAAAAAAAGGGGTAGACCTAAATTGACTTGGAGTAGAGTAGTACAGCATGACTTAGAAGCATTACACATTTCTGAGGATTTAACCCAAAATCGTTCAGAGTGGAAAAAGCGAATCCATATAGCCGACCCCAAATTTTTGGGATAAAGGCTTAGTTGAGTTGAGTTGAGTTGTATAATATATCTAAAAAAATTAAAAATATATATATATGTAAAATCAGTTTTTTAGTTCGATTTCAATTTGATTTGGTATGATTCTATTCCTATAGTAGAGGTTCTTTTACAGTTTTGATTCAGTTCAATACAAGTCATAAATTCGATTTAAAACACTCAAGAATCATACATAACCCTATCTGCCTAGTGCAAGAAGTTAGCCTAACAAATTTTTTCCTTTAACTGTTTATAAAGGTAAAAAAAAAAAAAAGCCACGATAAAGTCAAAACTAAATTAAACATATTCATATATAAAAGGAGACACCATTTACATTTCAAGCAGTAAAAGTAACAGCCGATGAGTATGTTGACTTACTTCTTCAGCGACTCCCTAAGCTTTTTAATCAATTGTTGAGCCCCAAAATCAAAGACAATGAAGAAGATACCCAACCAAAAAACTACGCCAGTCGTCCACGACCTTCAATAGTAAATGAAAAAAAAAAGTTAAAATCATTAAAATAAATTAACAAAATAAAAGTTTTATATATAAAAGAAAACTACTTACAAAATTTTTATTTCATCTTTAAATTTGACACGATTGTTGTTGCCGTAGTCATCCTTATCTTTCCAAAAGTCATTTGAAAGGACATCACCATCATTATTTGGAGAAAATAAATTCCATGTTACCCTTGTGATCGAATAAAATAAGAAGAGGAAGAAGAACAATCCGATGACGCAAATAACAATCCCAAAGGAATGGGATAAAAATGCATAGGTGCCTGCCACAAATGTAATCATCATTGCTACCATAGCATAGAAGAGGAAATTGAATGCATATCTTATCAACCAGTAATATCTTTCCTGATATCCTAATATCCCCAGCATAATGTGAGCAAAGACAGAACAAGCAGAAAAGACCATAGCTATAGTATCTGATATGAAAAATAATTTAAAAGCTGGATTTCTGCTTAGGATTGCAGTCCCCTTTTTCAAATTATTTTCATCACTTATATAACCGCCAGGTGAAGTGAACGCTGCAGCAAAGGCTACTGTTGCGACAAGTATCGCAGCCACCAAATGAGACTCTTTGACTTGTTCAAATTTTTTTGCCATATATTTTTTCCTCTTTTCTTCTTTTTCCTTCAGAAATTCCTTCTGTGGATCAATTTTCCCCAGTGGTCCAGTGCCAAGGTCTTTCATCAATTTTAAATTTTCTTTCTGCAACACATTTAGAATATTAGTTACTTGTAAAAAAAAAATTTAAAAAGAATAAGATATTATTTATTTTGTGTTATTTCTCCAATTAATTGTATTTTTTTTTATTATTTCTCAATTCAATATTTACCTAATCATTTTAAAGAAAACTTTTTTGGATTAATTATTAGTTGCTCCTAATATATGTCAAACATATACTTGTATTTCTAAAACTGTATTAAAATATGTCTTTATTTATCAATGAGTTCTAGGTTAGTGATATTGAAATTATTTTCAAGACTTCATAGCCTTGAATTTTATTCCTAATTGAAGTCAAATAAATAAATAAATAAATCTTCACTTAAGTTTTGCAAATTTAAAATTATGAGCCATATTAATAAAATGGAGTTGCATACTTGTTTGAAACTTTTGAATTTAAAACCAATTGAAATATATAGTGTTGGTCATATACTTAGACATCTATTAATCACAAATGAAAAAAATATATAAATTTTCATATTTATTAACTTAAAATTTGTATGTGATTATATTTTTATATTTTTATAATTATAGGCTTTTTTAAAATATATAAATTTAACCACATATTTTTTTATTTAGTTCAAAAGTTCTCCACATATGTGTATTTTATATATTATAAATACTAATTTTAATCTATTATAAATATAATAATTATTTTAAATATTATAAAAAAATTTAAAATATAGGTAAAATACAAATATAAATTCTTAATAAATTTTAGAGAAATGTGAATCAACACCATTTTAAATCATTTGTTTAGAAATATTAATGATTTATTAATTTTAATTATTTAATGTAAATAATAAATATAACCATATTTTTTTATTCAAATGTCTTTTAATTATGGTTTTTTTATTTAATTCTTTTAAATGTATAAAAGTAAATATTTAATAAAAATAAAAAATATTAGATAAATAAAGTTGTGACATATATTCACCACTTTACTGCTTAGAAAATTAAAAGGGTTAATTACTATTTAATATACTCTCTAGATATAGGGCATGATAAAAAGAAAATTTAAAAAATTCGAACATGCACCTGTCGTCACCAGATCTAACCGATATATATATACATAAATAAATTTGAAATTATGGACTTTTATTAATGAAAAGCTTCTACTTATTATTATTCATATATTTTTTTATATATTATTTTAAATAAATAGATTATAAATAGACTAATGCCTCAAGAATCAATATTTACTTAATAAAGCTCATAAAGTAGTATCTATATTATGATAAGATAGATGTTAGTCGGCTGACCTTCTTTGAGGATAAGCTTCCTGAGAATTGAATTTTATGGTCCAGTTTTCTCCAAAACTTGAACATTTCAGCATCTCCTTCTCCTTTTTGATTTTCTTCAGTCTCTCCTTCTTTTATGAAAGAAGGAACACAGAATTCAGGATGATAAGCCCTATATAGATGGATAGGCGTATTCCCTTTAACATCTTTCCCATCTAAAAGGTAAATAAATGATGAACCTTGACGGAGCACTGCTTTTATTACTTCATCATTTTTGCTGATCACTGCATAGTGAAGAACATTCCAGCCTCTAATGTCAGTAAGTTCGCAGCAACTTGGGCATTTAGAAATGATTGTTTCCACTGTATCTTCGAAGCCTCTACAGGCTGCAATGTGAAGAGCTGTCCTCTTCCATTTTTTATCTGCAACATAAGCACAAGATTCATCCTCAACTAATAGCCTTTTGACCACTGAAGTACGATGTTTATACGCAGCATAGTGGAGTGGAGTCCATCCTTCTTCATCTATATTTTTAGCCAAGCTACTCCATTTCGCCAATAACTTCTCTATAATAGTCACTGCACAAAGTCAACAAGACCAAATTCATAATTAATTACTAATATCAAGATCCTTATTTATTATTAAGATTTTTTAATAATGGGCAATTGATAATTAATTAATTTTATTTATTTTTTTTATAAAAATTTAAAATTTCCACTTCAATAAATATTTGATTTAATATATTGAAATTAACGACACTGACTTTAACATTGTTAGATACTTGATATTAAAAAGTAATAATCAACCATATCCCTACGTTACCAAATATTTTTTATAATGTTATTAAAAGTTTTTTGTTATAGAATTTTTATACAATAGTCGAAAGGCCACATACCGGAGAAATTATAATATGAATCAATTATTTCATGATAGCATTCATACATGGAATGATGAAACAATTATGGAATAATAACTAATTTATGATGTGTCTTGTAAAAAAACAATTTTTTTTTTCAAATCATAATTATTTTTTTATATTTAATTGTCCTCCCATGATTAGTTGCCATAAATATCAAAATAGTGTATGCATATACACGACATTCATAATAAATTTTTCTCCTTAAATTGGCTTTAGTGTTGGGGATTGGTGCTTATGGTTGTCTAACGCCATTTCCCGCTATTATTATTTACAGTTAAAAAAAAGTTACAAAGAAAGATAATCGCAACTCACTTCCTTCACTAAAACACAAATACTCAATATATGCGTATAGGAAGTTTAAGAAGATCTGTTTACTGATGTACCTCTACGTATGTTCCAGTTCATTGCTGCCGCATGTAATGCCGTTTTACCATTGGGGCCGTCATAAGCCAGCGATTTTAATTTGGGACTTCCTAATAGTTCAAGGACTATTTCTCCACATCCATTATCAGCAGCTAGGTAAAGCGGAGTCTCCCCACAATCATTGGCCGAATATTTATACTCATCATCAGGCTCTTCATTTCTCAATATTTCTTTCACAACACCCAGACGTCTTTTTTGTCTCGCCTCATGCAGACTTCTATTTCGTGTTGCCTCATGCAAGGCCGTATCATTATTTTTATTTTTCATCCTTAACATCTCCAATACCTTAACTCTTGGCTGTTTTCCGCTCTCTATATCTTTGTCACCATCTGCTGAAGCCTTTGCAATTAACTCTCTTGCTGCATCAACATGCCCGTATCTTGCTGCAATGTGCAACGGAGTGTCACCATGGTCATTGACCTTCCATAACAGTGACAAACGAATGTCGAGTACCCCTTTTATAAACTCAATTTTTCTTTCACTTCGGGAGGTAAGGTGGATATGTAATATTGTGTTTTTATTTGGGGTCAGTAAGCAATCAAGAGGGACATCAGACTCCTTGAAGGGATCAAGGTTGCCTTTTGCTGCCGCCTCCCATAAGCAGGCATCAATGGGTGTGAAATTTCTAGTAGTATTTGAGCTCTCCATATGGCTAAGCTTCCTAGCTAAATAAGATGACACAAGAATACATATATATAATAGTGAAATTGTGGAAAAAAGTATGGGTTCACACTTAATTTAATTGGTAGTGATCCAAAAAGTAGATATACCAACTATAGTCTTGTCCCCTCTCTCTCTCTCTCTCTCTCTCTCTCTCTCTATATATATATATATATATATATATATATATATATATATTTGAAGAATTGATTTAATTGGTAATGGCCCAAAAAGTAAATATACCCATCACATTCTTAGCATTTCTTTCATATATCCGATGTCATACGGTGATAGTATTAAAAAATAATATTATTTAAATATTTTTAAATTATTAATTTAAAATAAAATGAAATTAAAAAAAAAAAAAACCAACCTACAACAGGTTGGCAGATTGCTCTTTAAAGAGTTCCTACCATTCCGACACTAACATTTCACAATATTTATATATATGACTTAACTTTAAGAAAATGACAATTAAGTCCAGTCTATCAAAGATATAATCTGGCAATTTTCATGTTTTGCACGTAAATTCATTATTTTTTCAAATTTAAAATTTTTATATTTTATATTAAAAATTAATATCAATCAATTGCCATAGAAAAATATAAATTTAATATTATACAAATTATTAAAGAGAGTATATAAAGTATTAAAAATATATTTATTAGCATAAAATTTATATTAATATTTCAAATAATTATACACCAAAAAATTATTTTAAATAATTATAAAAAATACATAAATAAAAAGTAAAATAAATCAGAAAATATAGAGTTTCATGTAAAAAATTGAAATTATTTCATTTTAAATATGATACTATCAATTGATAAATTATATTATTTTTTATTTTCATATTTCAAGCTAATTGTAAAAATTTTAAGAATTAAATATTTAAATATGATACCATCAATTAATACATTTTATTTTTTTATTTGCACATTTAAAGCTGATTTTAAAAATTTTTAAAATTAAGTAGGTAATTAAATAGTATTTTAATGTGAAACAATATAGGATTATTTAAATAATATTATGTATATTAATTATATGTAAATAGGTTTAATAAAGAATATTTAAGAAGTTAATAGTGTAATAACAATGTAAAATTCTATCCAAAAGTCAAGGCATGTTTGAAATAGTAACAATAATATAAAGTATGTATTCATTATTTGACCAATATGAAGTAAATTATAATAATTAAACTTTAATATATATATATATATATATATATATATATATATATATATATATATCATTAATTTTTTTTTTCATATCTCACGCTGATTGCAAAAATTTTAAGGTTTCAATATTTAAATATGATACTATCAATTAACACATTTTATTATTTTCTTATTTGCTTTTTTAAAGCTAATTTTAAAAATTTTTAGAGTTAAATAAGTAATTAAATAATATTTTAATGTGAAAATATATAGGATTATTTAAATAATGTTATGCATATTAATTATATGTTAATAGGTTAGATAAAGGATATTTAAGAAGATAACATTGTAATAATGATCTAAATTTCTTTTTAGAAGTCAAGGCATGTTTGAAATAGTAATAATAATATAAACTATTGTTTTATTATTTAATCAATATGAAGTAAATTATAATAATTAAATTTTTAAAAAATATGTATTTCATTAATTGAAAATAAAATACAAAAATATAATATAAATATAAATCAACTTATTATATTTTTGCATAAATAATTAAAAAAAAAAGGAATACCACAAAATTTTAAATAACACATTTAATCTCAAAGGTCTTGAATTTTGCATAATATAATGCTTTATATTTCGAGTTAATCACTCTATATTTTATTTTTATTACCTTTTATGTAGACTTAACCTTTATGTCGTGAATTCTTTTAATAGAGATTTTTACAATAAAAATAATATAAATGTAGCAATATGATAGAAATATTGATTAAAAATATTACATAATTTGAGTTTGTTTGAATTATATGATCAAATTTATCACTTCAAAATATTATTATTTTTTATATTATCTTAATATATTAAAGAAATATAATATATTTAAATATTATCTTTGTTTAGTAATATTAATAATATTCTAAAAAGTAATTTTAATAATCTAAAAAGCAAGCATAATATCTTTTTTTTTTATAATACCTTAATATATTAAAGAAATATAATATAATTTAAGCTCCCTGTATGGCTAAGCTGCCTAACTATATAAGATAACATAAGAACATATATAATAGAAGAATTGTGGGAAAAAGTGTGGGTTGACACTTAATTTAATTTGTTGTAGTCCAAAAATAGATATAAAACTACAGCCTTGCCGTTTCTCTATTTGTTGTAGCTGCCACATCTCTATTTTTTATTCAAGAAGCTCGTGCCAGGTTGGAAATTCACTTCCAAAATGTAATGCTTGAGAACCAATAATTGAAGGAACGAGTTAAGCAGCTAGAAGCAGAGAAAGATCAGTCAGCTCAAAGCATTTGGCAAGCTGTGAAAAATGAAGGAAAAAGAGTCAAGGAAGAAGTAGCGGCAACACAGTCAGAATATGAGAAGTATAAAGCTCAATGGGAACGAGAGAAGTCCATGCTCCAAGGGAAAATAAAGGAGGCCGGCATGCAAAACAACAAATTGCAAGAAGAGTTGAATCGTCAGAAGATGCTAGTGGCCAAATATAAGCAGAAAAATAATATGAAATGGATTGAATTCGATGGGCAAGCACAATTGATCAATGATATTCTGAAGGAGTGTTCTAAGGAAAAAGCTAAAAAAAAATGCTAGGCCAATCTCTATTATAAACTAAAGGAAAATGGTAGCAGACTAAAGAGGATGGCCACTCAAGGAAAAAAAGAGTTATTACCAGAATCAGAATATGCTCTGCATACATTCGATCCGACAAGACAAGAAGAGAGGTTGTATGAATACCTCAAGAAATGTCATAGCAAGACAAGTCTTCCTGAACTTAGACAATAGTTGAATTCTGTAATATGTTGATTGTAAACAATTAAGGTTTCTAATGCAACAATGATGTGAGATATGTTTTGTGCCTTATGATGGTAACGATGAATGAATAGCATGACTCCCGTAGGATCTATCCTCGTTAAGGTTATGCGAAAAGCCATGTATGTCACTTGAACAAGTATCAAGGACACATACATGACCCATCATTCACAGTTGGACTATTGAATGATACCATTGGGTCGACGATTTAAATTACCCTTTTTGCAAATGAAGACACGATAATCAAGTTGTCACCGTATCCTTTTAATAGAAAAATTATAATTAAATAAGATGAGCTATGTAAAGTGAATTAATAAGTATACCCTTTGTAGGAAAAAGTCAACATTACTCGAGACAAAGCAAACCCAGTGAAGCAATCTATTGCCCCATCAAAAGTTTACTTAACTAGAGCCTAAACAAGAAGGATAATGGAAGAACAAGAGCAGGATCAAAGTCTGCAAGGACAAGTTTCTGAACTAAAAGAATAAGTCTTAGAACTAATGCAAATGATGAGAGAGATGGCCCGTAGTAAAGAAGTGATGGCTACACCTCGTGATCCAAGTCTGCCAATAAGTGCCCCACCAATAACAATTGGGGAGTCAAATCCTCAATGTTTCCAAGACCAAGCTTTAACTTCTTTTGCATTTCAACACTCGAACACCGAGCTCGCAGTCGCCAATCCACAGGTTCCCACATTTCAAGTAAATGAGCTAACTTTTCTTGTTAACCAGCCCCACAACCATACCCTTCCTTATGTTGAATATTACCCACCAGTCCCCAACGCATCAGAAGGAATGGCATATGGGTTGACCGGGATAGGAAGAGAAAAGGAGAAAGTAGAGAATGAGAATTTGACAGCCCTAGAAGTGCATCGCAGGGCAATTGAAGGTTTAAATATGTACGGTTTAATTGATGTGGCAGCTCTACGATTAGTGCCCGATGTCATGTTACCTTCGAAATTTAAAATTCTAAAGTTTGAAAAGTACAATGGCAATGCAGATCCATGGATTCATCTGGCTACTTATATAGCTAAAATGTCAGCACTAACTAATGATGACAAGTTGTTGATTCATTTCTTCCATGAAAGTCCTTTCAGCCTAGCCCTGTGCTGGTATGTTCAGCTGGACAGGAGTAAATTACACTCCTGGAAAGACTTAGCCGATGCTTTCCTGAAGTAATACAAATTTAACTGTGATGTGGCCCTGACTAGGAGGGATCTCCAGAATTTAGTGCAAAAAGAAGGAGAAAGTTTCAAGGAATACGCTCAGAAGTGGAGAGAAAAAGTTGCAGAAGTATATCCACCAGTGATAGACAATGAGCTTTGTTCCCTGTTCATTGAAACATTAAAGGCTCCTTATTTCAATTTGATGATCAGGAACACTTCTAATAGCTTTGTGGACATTATTCAAACTGGGGAGAGAATTGAAGCAAATTTAAGATTGGGAAGGCTTCAGGAAACCATGGGAGAAAGTTCTGTGAAAAGAAATAATAATTCAGCAAAGAAAAGAGAAGGAGAGGTGCATGCAGTAGCGCAATAGAATTATCAGCCCTATCTTTCATAAAATACCTACTGCCCTCAGTTTTCTCTCAATCCAATGGTAGCCAATATTCCCCTACAACCCCCATACTATCCTCACCCTCGCTCACAATTTCCATAATAAATCACCTATGCTCCTAGACCACCAACCCAACCAACTCCTTTCGTCCGACCACTAACTCCCCAAGCCAATCCTAGGCCACCCAGGAATCCTAACCCACCACTGCCATTGCCTTTAAATGAAATTTATCGCTACCTCCTGAGCATTAAAAAAATCGTTCTCGTACCACTAGACCCCTTGCAGCCACCTTATCCTAGATGGTATGATCCTAATGCTCGATGTGAGTACCATAGTGGGGCAGTTGGTCATTCAACTGATAACTACGGGGCTTTAAAAGGCAGGGTACAATCCCTTATCAGAAATGAGTGGTTGAAGATAGAAGGCAGTGGTGTAACTCTGAAAGTGGGAATGAATCCCTTCCCTAACCATGATGCAGGGAGAGGTGGAAATGTGAACATGATAGAAGACATAGATGATGCTCAGAAACCTAAAGTTGAATAGTTAGTTCCATTCTTTAAACAAATTTTTGAATTTGCAGTATAAGAGGGGTATCTTGAAATCTGGAAACAACCAACCATGGTTAGGGTGTGCCTATCATGGCAGCATACCAGATCATGTATCATAGACTGCCAATAGTTTAAAGATGAGGTGGCCAAATTAATAATGTTTGAGATCTTGAGGTGCCAAAAGAAGCTGAAAGTAAAGGAAGAAGGGGAAATAAATACAACTAAAGGATATCAGGGTAATCAAAGATCCAAGATTATGTTTTCTCTTCCCCCAGTGCCAACCCCATCAACTCCCCCGAGAGTTGTCATCAGGACACCTCCACAACTCCCGGTGACCAATACTCATGTTGTGCCGTGGAATTATAATTTTCAAGTCTTCACACAAGATGTTTTAAGCAGTTCCTCCATTCCTGCCCTTAACCACACCTATACCCAAGCAATTACTTCACTGACCTCTACATCCTCTTCCCACTTTAAACTCATTTTTACAGGACCATCCTTTCCTACAAGCGACACAACTCTAAACCAGCTGGTGAGCAAACCTGAGCCTAACCTCATCTCCCAGCTTATGAAGCCTACTATTAGCCCACTTGTATCAGACATGGGGATAGAGTATATTACCAAGAGTGGGAGGTGTTATGGCCCGGATGAGTTGGAAAAGAAGAAAGGAAAGGGGAAAGTAGAAGAAGTGGTAAGGAATGGTGATGAGGGTACTGAGGAAGCAGATAAAAGAGAATCTAGTGAAAAGAAGGATGAAGATGAGCTCCTCTTACAGATAATGAAGCAGAACGAGTATGATGTAATTGAGCAATTACAGAGAACACCTGCTAGGATTTCATTACTGTCACTAATTTTGAGCTCGAACGTGCATCACCATGCATTATAGAGAGTTCTAAATCAAGTCTTTGTGACTCTCAAAATCACGTCGGGACAATTTGAGAAGATTATTGGATAAATTCAAGCATCAAATTTTGTTACCTTTTCAGATGATGAAATCGACCTTACTGACTTGAAGCATACTAAGGCTCTGCATGTGACAGTAAAGTGTAAAGGCTGTATGATAGCAAAAGTCCTGATTGATAATGGATCTGCACTCAATGTGTTGCCAAGTGCCACCCTGGCCAGGCTCCCAGTGGAACCGTCATTGATGAGTTAAAGCAGCATGGTAGTTAGGGCTTTTGATGGAACAAAGAGGATGTATTAGGAGATATAGAGCTGCCACTTCAGATTAGAGCCTGTACTTTTGATGTCACTTTTCAAGTGATGAATATTGAGCCAGCTTACACCATGCCGCTGGGGAGACCATGGATTCATGTCGCCAATGCGGTTCCCTCTACCCTGCATCAAAGAATTAAGTATGTTATGAATGGAAAAATTGTCACAGTCAGGGGAGAGGAAGCTATGCTGGTAACTAAGCCTCAGTCTGTCCCATACGTTGAAACAACTGAGCAAGCATCAGAGAGTTCTTTCCAAACTCTAGAGCTACAGGAGGGATCCAGGGCTAGCTGGGGAATTAACAATATGGTGGTGAAGGTGATGCTAAATTAAGGTTATGAAGAGGGAAAAGGATTAGGGACCAAGTTGCAAGGGATTATTGAGCCCATAGCTATTGCCCTGAGAAAGGGGCATTTTGGGATCGAATATGATAGGGACTCTCTGATGGATGGAAGGTTCAGGATGAGATATATGCTCTGCGACCAGAGATTTGATCAGTTACCCGAATGAGAGGGGGTTATTCCCCAAATTGAAGACATTTTCACCCATCCCTCACCGAGCATCAAAGAAGCCAAAGAAGGAGAGGAAAGGCCTCTGTCAGACATATCCATCAACACCCTACAACTGAGTCCTACCCAGAAAATGCTGATTGTGCAGATGGAAGAGAATCAGAAGCTTGATAACTGGGAGGCTAAAGATGTCCCAATGTTGTTCTTCAAGTAATATATATTTAGTTACCAACACTTGATCACTTAGTCCATAGTGTCAAGTGGAACTATGTAAATAGACCTTTTCTTATGATTAAACATTAACAAATTAACAGTGCATTTTCTAGAATTTTATTTTCCAGAATTTTAAGTCCAATTGTTTCTTTTTGTTTAGCTTTTTTTCTTTGCTTAATAAAACCATTAGTTCAATTCCATTCATTTAACTACCCTATTCTAATTTTCCTCAGGATTGATGATCAACCAAACCATAATAATCCAATCGACTCCGATATTCCTCAAATTAACTTTGAAAGACTAATAATTGCCATGGATACTAGTGATTCTGATGAAGTGGAAGAGTGTGTACCCTTGAGGAAAATAACAAGGTGGCAAGAATCAGATGAACCAAGCCTCACACCCTGTGGAGATGGTATGAACACCCTAAATTTAGGAACAGAGCAGAATAAGAAGGAGCTTAAGGTGGTAGATAATGAGGAGTTGGAGAATATGATCTAGTTATTAAGGGAGTTTATGAATATATTCTCATGGAGCTACGACGACATGCCAGGGTTAGATCCTCAAATTATAACTCATAAAATTCATCTAATTCCAGGGGCAGTACCTATAAAGTAGAAACTAAGGAGAATGGATCCTAACACATTATTGAAGGTTAGAGATAAAATTAAAAAATAGTATGATGCTGGGTTCCTAGAAGTGGTAAAGTATCCTGAGTGGATAGCCAATGTAGTCCCTATAATGAAGAAGGATGGAAGGGTAAGAGTATGTGTTGACTACAAGGATCTCAATAAGTCTAGTTTAAAAGATGATTTTCTACTTCCACACATAGACGTGCTGGTTAATAATGCAGTAGGACTAGGGAGATGTTCTTGTATCGGTGGAGCTTCGGGGTATAATCAAATTTTGATGGATAAAGACGATAAGGAGAAAATTGCCTTTATCACTCAATGGGAAGTATTTTGTTACAAGGTTATGCCTTCGGGTTGAAGAATGCTAGAGCTACCTACCAATATGCCATAGTCACATTATTCCATGATATGATGCATAAAGAAGTAGAGGTCTATGTGGATGATACGATCATTAAGTCTAGAGGAGAGGAAAGCCATGTACAGATGTTGAGAAAAGTATTTGAAAGGCTGAGGAAATACAAGCTGAAACTAAACCCGATGAAGTGTGTGTTCGGTGCAAAGTCAAAAAAACTGCTGGGCTTTATAGTTAGCGAGAAAGGGATAGAAATTGACCTAGATAAAGTCAGAGCTATCCAAGAAATGCCATCCCCAAAGACAAAAAGGGATGTGCATAGTTTTCTGGGAAACTTTAACTACCTCTCCAAGTTCATTTCTAATCTCATAGCTAAAGCTGAGCCAATCTTCAAGCTGCTAAAAAAGAATACCACTGCAAAATGGGATGAAGCTTGTCAAGAGGCCTTTGAGAAGATCAAGCAGTATTTATCAAACCCACCCATCTTGGTTCCTCCAATGACTAGTAGATCGTTAATCTTATATATGGAAGTCCATCAAACATCTATGGGTTGTGTCCTGGGACAGCATGATGATACGAGAAGAAAGGAACGAGCCATTTACTATCTGAGAAAAAAGTTCAACGAATGCGAGTCACGATACTCATTTGTAAAAAAAACTTACTGTGCATTGGCGTGGACAGCAAATCGACTCAAGCACTACATGTTGAACTACAAGACGTGGCTCATCTCCAGAATGGATCCGATTAAACATATCTTTGAAAGCCCATTCATACCCAGGAGAATAGAAAAGTGGCAAGTCATACTCTCACAATACGACATTGTCTATATGATGAGGAAGGTAGTGAAAGGAAGTGTGATAGCAGACCTCCTAGCGGAAAATCCAATTGACGATTATGAGGTGCTAGATTTTGAATTCCCGGATCAGCATATCAATACAATAAGTGAGGGGCAAAAGGATGTATGGAAGATGTGTTTTGACAGGGCAGTTAACCTCTCTGGTAATGGGATTGAGGCAATACTGGTATCTCCAGACGGAAAATATTTCTAGGTAGCAATCAAGCTGAGATTCGAATGCACCAATAATATCACAGAATATGAGGCCTGTATGAGCGGTTTGCAAGCTGCTATTGAAATGAAAGTAAAGAAATTGGAAGCATATGGAGACTCAGCCTTGATAATCTACCAAGTAAAAGGAGAATGGCAAATCAAAGACCCAAAACTAGTCTCGTATCAGAAGTGTCTCCTGGAATTAATCAAGAAGTTTGGAGAAATCTCCTTCACCCATTTGGGTCATGATAAAAACTAGTTCGCGGATGCTTTGGCCACATTAGCAGTCATGACTCAAATGGAGGAGGGGCAAGAAGTGCAGTTGTTACAGATAAAAGCTCGTGGTGAGCCTGCATATTACCTCATGATCGAAGAGGAGATGGATGGTAAACCCTGGTATCATGATATTCAACAATACATCAAAACCAGAGAGTATCCTCCAGGGGCAAGTGGAAACGAAAGGAGAATGATCAGGAGGTTAGCATTAGGATATTTTCCCAGCGGTGAGATCCTATATAAAAGAAACTTCAATGGAGAATTATTGAGGTGTGTGGATGCAAATGAGGCTAAAAGAATTCTTTTTGAAACCCATGAATGTAACACCCCTATTTGCATAGCCTGGTATATTTCACTATTCCGGTGACCGGTGTCGGTCCGAACAATTAAAGGGATTAGAACCATACTTAAGACAACTAGATAAGCCCTGAACACAAATAATTAGTAATTGCCAATTAGTTAAGTATAAATAAGAAAAACAGAACATAAGAAATTAAATGAGCCGAGAGTCACAGCGATGGGTGACCTTCTCGGGAAGGATCATGAGGTCGATTTAAACTCAAATTTGAACAGTAAATGTGCGGTCCTTAGGACTATTGCGAACACAGTGGAAAAGAGAAAATAATGAAAAAGAATTGTTAAGCCAATCAAATAATTAGGTCAGGGAGCCGAAAGAAATATTGAATTATTTGCAAACCGGGTCGAACTGGCAAGGGGCAATTTGGTCAATTGACCCCGAGAGCTGACTCCTGACCTAACTGTTAAATAAAATCAGAGAAAAGAAATTTTCAGAATCGGGAATTAAATTAAAGAACTAATGGAAAAATAAATAGGAAAAAAAAAAGAAAATGAAAAAGTGAAAAGAGATGACATCATGCATGACATCATGTATGATGCCATAAATATTATAATTAAAAATTTATTTAATTTAATTTGTGGTCTTCCTAAAACACATAAAAGAAAAGAAAAAAAAATAAAATTCATTTATCTTCATCTTGTTGCCGTCCCTCTCCCTTAGCTCTCTCTCTCTCATTTTTGTTTCTTGAAACCACCATGGGAGCTCACCTCAAGCTCTCATAAATCCTAAATTCAGCCACAAATTCTCTAACCCCCTTAAGCAAACCTTGCAAGTGGACCTTGATATGAAGCTTGGATGCCATTAAAACCAAGAAAGTGAGGAGAATTGAAGATTAAAATTCTACACTAAAGTTAGTGATCCAACTTGAATTTTTTTAGTTTGATTCTAGTGTTTATGATTGAATGAAGTTGGAAATAAACTTTAAATGAAAAGAAAATTTTTGTTGAGGGACCATATGTGAATTCGGCTAGCTTGATAGGGTGTTGGATTTGATAGTGTTTAGTTAAACCAAACATGAATTAGAGCTTAAATAATGTTGAATATGTGATTAGTGTAATGATTTGATTAGGAATTGATCAATGGCATGAACTAGGGTTTTGGCATCTAGGGTTTTGGAGACAAAAATGTGAGAATGTGTTAAATGGTGTGTTGAACTTGGTTTGAGATGAGAAATGGTCATTTGTGACCAATTGGAGTATGTTAGGAGTGTTGTAACTAAATGCAAATTCGGATTGCTTAGGGTCATGCTGTAAGTAGCAGGACTAAGGTCTATTTCAGGGACCAAAACTAAAAATTTACAAGTCCAATTGGTGTGAGGCCAATTAAGAATGAAAATAGACACAAAATGGAACATTTTTCATTAGGAATCATGCCCAGAAAGTGACCATAGCATAGTGAATAAATTGACCAAATCCGGATTAGGCAATCTGACCTGTACAAAAATGACTAAATGAATAGTGTTTGTTCATTTGGCCATAACTTGGACTAGGCAGGTCTAAATGACCTAAAATTTTACTAGTGAAAAGCTGAGATATAGACCTAAAACTGCCAGAACCAGAATTTACTCAGAAATCTGGGTTAAGTCCAATCTGGCAACCATGATTTAAATGGCTATAACTTGAGCTACAAAACTCCAAATGGAGTGATTCAAAAAGGAGAATAAAGTTAAGACATTAAGGGACAATTTCTAAGAAGAAAACTTAGCCCAATTCTAATAGCAAAATAACCAATAGAACAGTGCAACATAAGACACAAAAACTGAAAATTTGCAATTTTGCCTAAAAGACCTAAGTTTTGAGAAAACAACCAAAACCAATAAAATTGATGACCAAAATGTGGTATGTGGGTGAAGTTGGAGTTCCCATACCTATTAAGCCTTAGAAAGTCAATAAATTGACTTGAATAGTACCATAAATAGTAACCTCAACATGAAATTGCAAGAATGTAAGTTTAAACATATTGGAATTAGTTATTGGAATTATTATGAAGTAAAGATACTGAGACACTGTAAATTTTGTGTTTCAGCTGAAAAAGACTTGGAAAGTCTGAGAGACTGAGTCAAGGCCTAGAGGCGACTCACATCAGGTTTGTGCACAATAAACTCTATTTCAGCATTTTATCCTTGAAAAATTAATTTAGTACGCATTATGAGTTTAAACTTTTGTGTTGCCACTTTGTGATGAAATTGTAACTTTGGAAATTAATTTGATTTTTGTATGCAATATTTGAATAAAATGTTTGAAATGGATTTCTGATTCACACTTAGCATGACAGTGCCTTATTATTCCTCCTTCATTTATAGGGTTAAGATCGATTATTTTCCTCCCTCTCTGGTTTACCAGTTGAGATTGTAGATCGGATGAGTACTCATTAGCTAGCTAGCCACCTCCCTCATTGATTTCGATTAGTGAGGTTGTAGATTACTTTGTTGTGGTGTACAACACGACATTGATAAAAAATTTTGTGTCTTGGCTTAAGTTGTGTATGAATTGGCAACACTGTGTTTATTAAATTATTTAACCAAAATTGTGCTATAATGAGTTTCAATAAATTGTGAAATGTGATTATGAAATATTCAAATTGTGAATTTGTCAAGGAATGTTTTATGTATTGCATTTCAATTTTTATTATGCACCACTGAGTATTTTTATACTCAGCGATAGCTTATTTTGCTGTCGCAGATAAGGGCAAGGAAAAAGCAGTAGAGTGAGCTACTGGATTTGCAAGAACTTCTTTGATCACTTTTATACGGATATTTATTTATATCCTTGTAGTTAATTGATGTAAATATTATAATATTTTATGTATCAATGTAAAGTTGAGCAGTTGTATAATAAATTATAATAATATTATTTTTGTATTTTATATCTATAAATTAAACTTGTGAATAAAATTTAAAATATTTTGAGATGATAAATTTTTGTTGAATTGTGGAATGAAATGGAATTGAGTTGATTTGGGTTGGGAGTTGTGAAAAATTTATTGGAAGTGTTTTTTTCTAGGTATTTGAAGAACTGTTTTCTCAAAATACAGAGGGCACTCTGCCGAAATTTTTATAAAATTTACGGAAAAATAAAATAGGCAAAAGTTTTAACTAGTTTTGAAACTTCAATTAAATGATTTTAATTCCTACCCAAATGCTCACCACTTTCAAAATATAAGAAAATAGTTTTAAAATCCTTTGTAGTGTACTTAATGAATTATCGGTAGGTGAAGTTCGGTAGTTTATTAGGTATTCTACGGGATCATATTATGTCTTACAGAGGGGTAAGATGTGACAATGAAGGGAACTGTGCCACCCATGCTAATGGACATATGATGGCTAAGCAGATCTTACGGCGAGGATACTATTGGACTACCTTGGAAAGGGACTATATTGAATACTTCTGAAAATGTCACAAGTGCCAAATTTATGCTAACCGGATAAACGTCCCACCTTATCGACTTTATAATTTGGTAGCTTCATGGCCGTTTGCAATGTGAGGCATCGATGTTATTGGCCCAATCACTCCGAAGGCTTCCAATGGTCATAGGTTCATTCTGGTGGCCATTGATTATTTTACGAAGTGGGTTGAAGCTGCCTCGTATGCCCATATCACTCAGAATGCCTTCGTAAAGTTTCTCAGGAATAGCATCATCTGTAGATATGGCATCCCTAGTGAGATCATTACTGATAACGCCAAGAATTTGAATGGTTCAAATGCCCAGAATCTGTGTAACTAGTACAATATCTGTCACCTCAACTCTTCGCCTTATTGACCCCAAATGAATAGAGCCGTAAAAGCTGTAACACCCCTTACCCAATCTACAGTGTAGCCGAGCAAGGAATGTTATATTCTGTGCCGGAACACCTTTTCTTAGCTTACTTTATTCATTATTCATTTAGGTTCATCTCATTTAAATTGGATTATTTTTAAGCGGAGAAACTACCAGAGTTTCCCTGTTTTATTAAGATATGACCTGTTAATATCAGTCACCTGTTTAAATAAGTTCATATCAAATCTCATATTTCCAACATCATCTCATCATTTCAAAATCATAATCTTATTCATATCAGAATTTTTTTTCCAAACATTTCCTCATATTGATCCATATCAAATTCAAGCTCATTTCATCCATGAAATTTATCAAATCCATTAATTTACATAATGTACAATTTATTATACAAATCCATAATTTACATTACAAACTTAATAATTAATTACAATGTACAAAAGATACACTAATATGGCTCGGTGGACCCTACCAAAATGCACTGTTGAGAGGAGGTGACACAACACGACACTACTGCAGATCCGGTCTCCAAATTCCAGTCCAATGTCTACTGGGCTTTATCTTCAGAACCTACGTGAGGAAAATCCATCGTGCTAAGCATATTACTTAGTGCTGCAATAATAAAATAAAATAAATTGAACTAAATAATAAAATAATTAATTTAGGTTGCAGTCTCATGAGAGATGCATTTCCAATTAATTATGATATCTTTTCACATTTTATAAATCTTTAATATCAATTTGTTTAATATCCAACTTTCTTAATTCATTTCAATGCCTAAGTAACTTATAACAGACTGACTGGACTGGATACGCGGGTATTACAAGCACTGGACACATCTGTGCCTCGGGCCGTCATACCATGGGACATATAATGTCAACCAGGTATACAACAGAATGGCTAAAAAGCCATAATAGCAACAGAATGGTTTAAAACCATAATCAGGCATAAAGCCATATACAACAGAATGCAACAGAATGGCTAGAAGCCATAATTAACAGAATGGCTTAAAAGCCATATGCAGTACTGCTAAACTCATCCCTTCTTGGCATGCCAATCAATCCAACCCATACACAATGTTTAGGCATACATGTGCAACTAGTATCATTAAGTATTCACAATTCTTATTATTTTACTTCATGTACTATTTATTGTTCATAGAATTGTCATTCCATTTATGATGGGAACATAAGTCCCAATTACATATTCATATGGTTTATGTATTCATCAATCCATTTATGTTGAGTACAAGTCACATTCCAAGTCATTTTATGAAGATTTCATGAATTCCAGAATTTATACTTTAACTTCCCCTAGCAATCTGGCCAAGATACATAATCCTTTTAGCCATACTTCCTTCATGGAAGTTGTTCCTTATTGTCTTAACTTTAATTTTCTTTTTGAATCAGTCAATTTGAAATTTTGTAGCTCTAGTTATGGTCAAATTACTAAATACTGTTCCAGGGCATTGAACCCCTGCAGGTCTACTGTTGTCAGGATTTTTATCAAATTTTACATCCCATATCCGAGCATCTTAGGCTCAGATTTTGATTCAAGTCCCTAAAACAAAGTTTTAAACCTTTGTCTTAGGTTTCCAAATCAATTTGATTCACTTTAATTGTAGTTTTCTAAAAGAAGTTATGTCCTATTAATTATCCGGAGGTCATAAGGCAATTGTGCTGGATTGCAGGAATTCCAGCATTGTCATTTCTAACTTGTTCTAACAATTTCCCTAAGTTGCCTTAAGATCTGAGTTCTGGTCAAAACACAAAAATTGTAGTTCGATGTCTTATGAGAATTTTGGCTTTGGAATTACTACATTTGTAGTTTTGTAGCTTGAGTTATGGTATTTTTGCCAAAACTGGTTGGATGCCTAATTGTTCAGAATTTTCAGATTTGGTCCAAGATCAGAGCATATTTGTTGGACCAACTTTGCCTAGCAATTTAGTTGAGTTAGGTTCATAATTTGGCTTTAAGTCCCCATATGAATTGTTCTCCTATGTCTCAAGTTTCCATAGGTTCAAGAATCAGGCGAATTGGAGTTTCCTAGAGTGAGTTATAACTAATTTACTAAGTACTGTTCATTTGGTCATTCTGCCCAGGTCTAGAATTACCATTCCGGATTCAAGGCTTAATTAGGGCAACTTATGGTCGTTTTCTAGGAAACCTTCCTTCATGAAAGTTTTAGTCCTATGTCTTATAGTTCATTCCCAATTAGTTTCACACCAATTAGAGTTGTACAGCTCAACTTATGAGCAATCAAACCCTCTGGACCCATGCTGTCCAGATTCACCACTCAACCCTCATTGTCACTCACATTAATACTTCCACCAAACTCACCTCACTTCTCATTCAATATTCATCAATTGGTCATTATGGGACCTCAAACACATTAATTGTACAACATAGCATAAGACCCCCAATCTTCTCCAACCCTAATTTCACTTCTTCACGATTCACATCAATTTCATGCAACATCAATATATAATTCATATATACAACATTACTCAAGCTAAAATTTAAGTTCAACTCCATTAAACCCATCAAATCCCCATTCCACATAGGCTGGCCGAAATTTATCCCTTTCATACATACATTATTTTCTTCATTTCTCATGCAATTCCATCACAATTAAACTTAATTTCAAGAATAAAAGAAGAAAGTAGGGTAGTTAAGCACTAACCTCACTTGACCACTTTTCAAGCTTGCCAAAACTTCAATATTTCTTCTTTCTTTTGCTTCCAAACACTCAACCAAGGTCCAAATTCAAGTTTTTATGTTGGTGGCTATGGGAAATATGGTGAGAAACTAGGGTGAATGGAGCTTGGAGTGACTAAAAATGGTGGAAGAGTGAAGCTAGGTGGTTCGGCCAACAATAGAAAAGGAAGAAGATGAAGTTTGAAATAGATAAGTTAGCATTTATTAGTTTTTGTCTCTTATATATATTAATTAATTTTAATTATAATTATTATAATTTTAACAAATTAGTTAATTCCTTATGTATCCCTTTCATTTTTTCATACACCTCTTCATATTTTTAATTTATTTTCAATATTTCATTTTCACTCATTTTATTTAACATTTAGGTCAAAAGTCAACTATTGGAGTGAATTAACCAAAATGCCCTTCATCGGGTTATAGTCTATCTTTTTCGATAATGACGTTTAAATCCATAACCCGATGGTCACTTTGATTTTTATACTGCTTATTTCAATTTATTTTCATTTCATTTTTAGTCATTAAACTGGCTTTGAATAGTACTATTCACTGACTGAAAATGGTACTATTCAGAGCTCAGAAGTTCGGAATGTTACAGAAGCTGCCAATAAGAATTTGAAACGAATAATTGAAAAGATGACCATCACTTATAAATATTGGCATGACATGCTTCCATTTGCCCTCCATGCATACCAAACTACAACAAGAACGTTGACTGGGGCAACTCCATATTCATTAGTATATGGCATGGAAGCGGTTTTACCAATTGAGGTGGAAATTCCCTCTCTAAGAATTTTAGTGGAGGCAGAATTAGATGAAACTGAATGGGTCAAAACAAGACTCGATCAACTCAATCTGATTGATGAGAAAAGATTAGCAACAGTTTGTCATAGACAGCTATACCAGGCTAGAATGGCTAAGACGTTTGATAAGTGTTGACCCCGTGTAGCTCAAAATGAGCATTGATTTTGATGATAATAAAACTCAAATAGAATCTATCTAACCCAACTTTAAAGTGATGTGTAGATTCCTTCTCTTATTCATAAAGAATTTTTGAAGTTGCATCTAAGGAGAAAGAGTACTCAAAGGCATTTCAAGACAAATCCAAAATGAGAAAAGAACAAGACTATGAAAGCCAAGACTCAAAGAAAAGGTATGAAATTCATAGAGTTAAAAATTGAGTCTTAGGTCTTATGTGAAAAGAATATATGAGAATTTAGTCGAATGGAGCTCAAAAATGAAACTTTATTTTTTGATTACTTTTTCTCATCATGACCTTGGACACTACTATTGGAACATTTTTTTTAAGGTCTAAATCATTTTCTTTAATATTGCAAGTTGAGACATGCATCTGTTGACTTAGTTTGCTAACTGGTTTGCTAAAATATTAGTTTGCTAATGTGTTTGCTAAAACATTAGTTTACTAACCAGTTTACTACTGTTGCCAAAATTTTATTAGTTTGCTAAATGATCAGAGCTGCTCAACTTCGCACAAAAGGACAAAATAACGGCCATTTTGTCTTGGGCAGTGTGTATAATGTTCCAAAAAGGTTTCAAACGGTCTAAAATGATTTGGGACTATAAATACACATTCTCTAATTCATTTATTTTTTGATGAAAGCTTACATTTGAACTCCAACTTTGATTTTTCATTTATTGCTTTCATTCAAGAGCTTTAAAGTCTTTGAGCTACCATTGGCAAATCAACTCATCTCTTCTTTATAGTTTGATTTGTATTGAGTAAGAGTGAGTGTTAAAACATTAAATTGCATTTAAGAGAGGTTGTACAAGCACCTATTGAAGCTTGAGAGAGTAAGTGCTTGAGATAGCACTTGTGAAGGGTTCAAGCTACGTTGGCAAAAGCTTGGTGTTGAAAAGTTGTAAAGGGCTTTTGGTCTCTTGCCTTTAAAAGAGCAAATAGTGGAGAGAAGACTCAAAGAAGGTTCTTTGAGAGAGTGGATGTAGGCTAGTTAAGCCGAACCACTATAAAAATCATTGTGTTTGATCTCTCTAACCTTGACCTTCTTACTTTTGTGCAATTTAAATTTTTCTTTTTATACATGATATTGAATGTTGATTGAATAGATTGAATTGATAAACTTGAGGATATATTGAGTGAGTTGAGAAATTAGTTGAATATTGTATGATGCATGTTATGTTAAATATTGCTATAAATATTGATTGAGGCTTGAATTGCAATTTAGGAGCACATTGTTGAAACACACATTACTTTCATTATATATAAAGAAGCACCTAGTTGAACAAAGCCACAATTTTTCATTAGGCTACAAGCAAGGGCCGAAAAATTGTTAAAGTCCAATTCACCCCCCCTCTTAGATTATTTTGGGACAACAAATTGGTATCAGAGCCTGTCTCTCTTGCTTAGAGTGTTATAACCTTAGAGTGATCTATAATGGCTGGTTCATCTAGCAATACTGCTAGTATACCCGCACCATTAGCTGAAGGCTACTCAATCACTAGACCACCACTCTTCAATGGCACTAATTATTCATTTTAGAAAGTAAGAATGAGAAATTTCATACAATCTGTAGATATTGATGCATGAAGAATTATTAAAAATGGTCCACATGTTCCTCAAAAGAATGGTCCGGGAACTACAAAAGTTCCAAAACATGAAGATGAATATGATGACAATAATTGGAAGAAAATTTCTATAAATGCTAAAGCTATTAATATTTTGCATTGCTCATTTGACCTTAATGAATACAATCGTGTTTCAGGATGTCAATCTGCTAAGGAAATTTGGGATAAGCCTGAAGTCACTTATGAAGGAACTGATGTTGTCAAAGAGTCCAAAGCAAACCTCCTTATCCGAGATTATGAGCTGTTCGAAATGAGGCCAGGAGAATCAATTGCGGATATGAGTACAAGGTTTACCGATCTTGTAAATCTTCTCAAAGCACTTGGTAAAAGATTTGAGGAAGCTGAACTTGTGAAGAAAATTTTTAGATCACTTCCAAAATCTTGGGAAGCAAAGACTACAGTTATCCAAGATACCAAGGATTTTAAAACATTCACTTATGATGAACTCATTGGATCTCTCATTGCACATGAGATGGTATATAAGAAAGATGAAGTTGAAAATGAGCAAAAGAAAAAGAAAAGTATTGCTCTCAAGTCAAACAAGGATGAAGATAAGAAGAAAGGAGTTGCATTCAAAGCTGACTCAAGTGACAACTCAAGTGCTTCTAGTGATGATGATGATGAAATGGTTATGCTTGCAAGAAAATTTAAAAGAGCTTTCAAGAAGGGAGGAAGCAAATACAAGAAATTCTTGAAAAAGTATACTCCCAAGGATAAACACTTTAGGGATTCAAAAGAAGAAATTGTATGTTATGAGTGTCACAAACCTGGACATATCAAGCCCAAATGTCCTTTACTCAAAAAAAAGAAAGGAAAAGAAGATAGGAGTAAGAAAGCTATGAAAGTAGTATGGAGCAACAGTGAAGAATCTTCAAATGATGAATCAAGTGACAAAGAGACAGCTCTTCTTTGTATGATGGCACTTGAAGAGAAAGTCGAGAGTTCACAAAAGGAAGAAGAAAGTGACAATGAGGTAAACTCTTATGAATCTCCTAATGTAGAAGAACTTGAACTTGCATTTGCTAGAGTATATGATGAGTATAGAAACTACAAGAGAAAGTGCACTAAAATGAATTTAGAAATTGAATCATTGAGATCACAAAATATTGCCATGTCCAATGTGCATAAAGAAAATGAATTTTACAAAGGACAAATTGCTTTGTTTAAAGAAATAGATTTAGAGTTGAAATCCTCAAAAGAAACTTGTGAATTGCTCATTGAGAAAAATAAAGTTCTTGAAGCTAAAGTAGAATCCTTGACAAATGATTTGGCTAAATTTACAAAAGGAAAAGAAACTCTAGATGTACTTCTTGGAAACCAAAGAATTTCAAATGAAAAATATGGAATTGGTTTTGATGGTTTCATGAACTACGACAAGTATAAGAATTATTTCATTAAAGCATCTACATCCTTTTTGCCCAATATCACATGTTATTATTGTAATAAAAGAGGTCATATGATTAGTTCTTGTGCACTTAGGAAGGATCTTCTTAAGGTAAAGAAGGTATGGGTGCCAAAGGGAACCTTACCTAAGGTCACTAAACCCCAAGGACCCAAAGTTGCTTGGGTACCTAAAGCTCAATGATTAAATTTCAGGTTTGTTTCAAAGGGATGAAGGAAAGTGATAAATGGTATATAGATAGTGGTTGTTCAAAGCACATGACTGGTGAAAAGGACAAGTTTTCAGAAATTACAATGAAAGATGGAGGATATGTAAAATTTGGAGATAAAGGAAAAGAAAAAATAATTGGAAATGGCACAATTGGAACCAAACCTTGTATTGAAGATGTGTCGCTAGTTGAAGGTTTGAAATACAACTTGCTAAGTGTAAGCCAACTTTGTGATAAAGGTTTTGAGGTAAAGTTTACTTCTTCTCTATGTACAATCAATAATTTAGAAAATGACACATTTTTCATTGCCAATAGATCTAATAATGTTTACCTGCTTGACATGAATAATTTTGAAACTAATCATGGTACATGTCTAGTATCTCTTGATAACTCTTGTTATTTGTGGCATAGAAGACTGGGTCATGCAAGCATGCATACGCTCTCAAAATTGTCTAAGAAAGAACTTGTTAATGGTCTTCCTAAGATTAATTATGAAAATGAATTTCAATGTAGAGCATGTGCACTAGGAAAGCATACTAGAGCATCTTTTAAATCTAAAAATGTTGTGTCTACCACTAGGCTATTAGAATTGCTTCATCTTGATTTATTTGGACCCGTATCTCCTACTAGTCTTGGTGGGAAGTCATATGCCTTAGTTATTATTGATGACTATTCAAGATATATATGGACATTCTTCCTTGCTCACAAGGATGAGACATTTGAAAAATTCACCTCTTTTAGTAAAATGGTTCAAAATGAAAAAGGCTTTTGCATCTCATCTATAAGAAGTGACCATGGAACTGAATTTGAAAATCATTTATTTGAGAGATATTGTAATAAACATGGAATCAATAATAATTTTTTAGCTTTTAGAAAACCACAACAAAATGGAGTTGTAGAAAGGAAAAATAGGACTTTGCAAGAATTGACTAGAACTATGTTGAATGAAAATAATTTGCCAAAGTACTTTTGGGCTGAAGCTGTTAATACATCTTGCTATGTGTTGAATAGAGTTTTGATTAGACCAATTTTGAAAAAGACCCCCTATGAGCTGTGGAAAGGAAGAAAACCAAATATCTCATATTTCAAAGCATTTGGTTGTAAGTTTTATATTTTAAATATCAAGAAGGATAACTTAAAGAAATTGAAGCTAAATCCGATGAAGGAATCTTTCTTGGGTATTCAACAAAGAGTAAAGCCTATAGAGTGTTCAATAGAAGAACTTTAGTTATTGAGGAAACTATTCATGTTTTGTTTGATGAGACTAACCCTTCTATCAGAAGGAAAAATGTTTGTGATGATAATAATGAGCAGGTTTTTGGAAAAGAAAATATAATATCAAGTCAAGAATTGGAACAAATTGATGACAAAGACGAAGAAACTCAAGGAGAAACCACAATAGATGTCCATAATGAAGATCAAATCAATGAAGAAATGCCAAATTTGGAAGAATTACAAGTAAATGAGTCACAACATGAAGATTTACCTAAAGAATGGAGATTCCATAGAAATCATCCCCAAGAAGACATTATTGATGATCCATCTCAGAGGATGATGACTAGAGCACAATTGAGAAGATATTTTGGTAATGTTGCTTTTGTTTCACAAATTGAACCTAAATGTTTTGAAGATGCTCAAAATGATGAAAGTTGGATTCTTGCCATGCAAGAAGAACTAAATCAATTTGAGAGAAATAAAGTTTGGAATTTAGTGCCTAAACCAAAAGATCATTCGATTATTGGCACTAAATGGGTTTTTAGAAACAAAATGGATGAAAAAGGCAATGTTGTTAGGAACAAAGCTAGACTAGTGGCTCAAGGCTATAACCAAGAGAAAGGGATTGATTTTGATGAAACCTTTGCTCCGGTTGCTAGAATTGAAGCTATTAGAATGTTGTGTGCCTTTGCATGTTACAAGGATTTTATGCTTTATCAAATGGATGTCAAGAGTGCATTTTTAAATGGTTATATTGATGAGGAAGTGTATGTTGCACAACCTCCAGGCTTTGAAAATCATGAGCATCCAAATCATGTTTATAAACTTACTAAAGTTTTATATGGTTTAAAACAAGCTCCTAGAGCATGGTATGAAACGCTTAGTAAATTCCTTTTACAAAATGATTTCCAAAGAGGCAAAGTGGACATAACACTTTTTGTTAAGAAGCATCATAATGATATGCTCATTGTACAAATTTATGTTGATGATATAATTTTTGGTGCTACTAACGAATCTCTTTGCAAGAAATTTTCTAAGATTATGCAGAATGAATTTGAAATGAGCATGATGGGTGAGCTCACATTCTTCCTTGGACTTCAAATTAAGCAAATGAAAGATGGCATCTTCATAAATCAATCAAAGTACATCAAGGATATGCTAAAGAAATTTAAAATGGAAGATTTGAAGATCATGGGCACTCCTATGAGTTCAACAATTAAAATGGACAATGATGAAAAAGGTAAAGAAGTGGATACCAAGCTTTATAGAGGTATGATTGGCTCTCTTTTGTACCTTACTGCATCTAGACCAGACATACACTTTAGTGTTTGCTTGTGTGCAAGATTTCAATCATGTCCAAAAGAATCCCATCTAAGTGCAGTTAAAAGGATCTTTAGATACCTCATTGGCACATACTCAATTGGTTTATGGTATCCAAAATGTGAATCATTTAATCTTGTTGGTTATAGTGATTCCGATTTTGCTGGAAGTAGACTGGATAGAAAAAGTACTTCAGGTACTTGTCAATTTCTTGGTCTTGCACTAGTTTCTTGGCACAGTAAGAAACAAACTTCAGTAGCTTTATCTACAGCTGAGGCAGAATATATAGCTGCTGGTAGTTGTGTTGCTCAAATTTTATGGATGAAACAACAATTGGAAGATTTCGGTTTAAAATATAATCTTGTTCCAATTAGGTGTGACAACACAAGTGCCATAAACTTGATCAAAAATCCAGTCCAACATTCAGGAACAAAACATATTGAGATCAGACATCATTTTATTAGAGACCATGTTCAAAATGGAAATATCAAAATAGAATTTGTTGCCTCTGAAGATCAACTTGCTGATAATTTTACAAAACCACTTAATGAGGAAACCTTTTGTAAAATTAGAAGGGAAATTGGTATGTGTGAACCACTTGCTTGAGATTTAAGTCATAGTAATTTCATGTATTTGCATTTTATCCAATGTGTGAGTGATCTGCTGTGATATAAGTTTGCTGAGAAATCTCTAAAGAACATTAGCTAACTTGTTTGTGTACCCGAGAAATTAGTTTACTAAGTTGTATGCTAATGTTACGTGACTAAAATTAGTTTGCTATATCGTGTGCTGTTCAAATTTCAAACCAAAAAGTGATTGTGCTTGAAATTCTCTGCATGTGCAGCAGTGCACTTACCTATTCACATTTGGTATCACATTCTCAGTGCTGTGTCAGACATGTAGAAATATATATGTGCATATAAAGATAGATAGACATATTTGAAATAAAAAAAAAGGGGAAAATAAGTTCAGATAAAGTACACTAGAACAGAAAAGCGCGGGACTCAAGAAAACTTAAATCCTCTGCCACACGAAACCGTCACCCTCTCTCCTCTACATTGGTTTTCTACACCTCCAAAAATTTTCTTTCCGGCAAAACAAACCCATTCTCATCAGACCTCTCGTCTCTCTTTTCTTCTTCACTCTTCACTTACCGAAAAGCCATTGTTAGATTTCACCTTTTTATTTTCCCGTCGATGGCTCGCACTAAACGCAAATCCCCTGTTGTTGCTGCTGCTGCTTCGTCATCCTCATCAGCATCCGACGATATCCCTGTCGCCGCATTATGAAAGAAATTGAAAGGAAAGAAGAACTCACTTGAATCAAAATCAACTAGTGCATCTTCCGACCCATCCAAGGTTGCTGAACCCACTGTATCGGCACCAGAAAAGAAAAAGAAGCGAAACATGCGAGGGATTGATACCCAACGCAAAAAGGGCGCTGTCAAATCTTCGGGTTCAGTGGATAAGGCGCTACTTGATTGTAAATTCATCAAATGGGAGTACTTTGGTCAGGTAAATTTTCAATTCAAAGAACTTTTTGAGTTTCAAGAATGGATGGCTGTTTGTGAGTGTACAAATGCGTATTACCCTAGGCTTGTTCAAGATTTTTATAGAACTTTAAGAACAGTTGATGATGAGGACAAATTTGAAGTTGTTTTGAATGATAGTGTGTATGTTGTTTCTATTGAGATGATTGCTACGGCTTTGAACTTACCTAATGATGGAAATAAAATCTCCACTCATAGAGATGTTGCTAGGGTTCCAGGCTTTAATTTGGCTGAGTTTGAAAACGAAGTCTTCCCCGCCAACACTGCCAAAAATGAAAAGTCCACTAGCACAAAAGCTTTTCAACATATTAAAATCATTCACAATATGGTGAACTACATTTTTTGTCCTAAGTCTGGAAGCTATGGTTATTTGAGTTACCTGGATATGTGCATCATGTGGCACATTGTTAACAAAGTAAGGATGAATTTGGCTTATTTGATTTTCAAGAATATGCGCAAAGCTTATGGGATTGGAAAATTGCCTTATGCACATCTCTTGACTGCTTTGTTTAAAGAGCTGAATGTAAATGTCTCTAAGGAAAGTTCTAGGACAGATTTGATTGTGCTTAGAGAAATTCACTCTGACACTGATGGAAGAAACAAAAGGTTTGAAAAAGGTGGTTCTTCCTCAGCTAAGGTTGGTTCAGATTCTACAAATGAATTTATGAGTGAGCTTCAAGGGCTAAAAGCTGCTATTAATGATCAATTTAGTTCAACCCATTAGTCCATTGAACTTTTGAGAAAATTTGTGGATGTGGTTGACTATAAAGTGAGTCACTTGCTTACTCAAAATGAGGAATTAAAGAAGCTAATTGTGGATCTTCAGCAGGCCAAGGAAACTGATTTTCTAACTAAAGTTGAGGCTACTACTCAAGTCTCTGCTCATAGTACTGATGGGGGTGAAAGTAATAAGGTTGGTGAGTCTCCAGTTACTGTGGCACATGAAAGTGACCAAGTAGTTGAATATGAACTTGAACCTGCAGCTGAAGCCCCTGTTGACCAAGCTAGTGAATAGGTCATTGAACCTGAAGTTGGTCCTGCAACTGATGTCCCTATTGAGCATGATAGTGAAAAGATTATAGAACCCAAAAGTGAGCAACCTGTTGAACCTCCAAGTGCACCACTGCTGGAACCTGCAGCTACCCCTACGCAGCAGCAGGAAGCCTCTCTAAAGGATCACCAAGCGAGTGCTCCATCTCAACTATCTGCAGCTGCTGCCCCTGCAGCCAAGAAAGGTCGAAAAAGGTCTAAGTCCACTGTGTCAAATCCCTACCAGTCCCTAGCTGCTGCTCTTCAACCACCATCTGATGAAGATGAGTCACAGAAGGATGACCAATTGGCTGACCAAGGATCTCAGCCACCTGCTACTAAACCCACCAGGAAGAAGATGGTGCCTTCCAAAGCCACTCGCAAGAGCAAAAGACTTAAATGATTAGCATCTCATCTGGATTTTTAGTTTTCTATCTGCATTTTTGGTTTACTAGTCTGTTTGCTACTATTGGTTTTTAGTTTGCTATTGTTCACCTTACTGCGTTTAAATTTGGGCTAACATGATTCTTTTTGGGTTATTTTCTCTTGTTTCCTTTTTGATTGATGACAAAAAGGGGGAGAATAGGATGGATAGGATGGATATGGATATGTGTTTATACTTGTGACAAATGGAAGTATGTTTATATGAATATTATTTTTTGAGAATATTGTGAAAATCTTATAAACATGCTTTATAGCATAAACTCAGGGGGAGTTTTTGTACAGCAAATAAATTTCTTGGAAATTATGTGCATATATTTAGGGGGAGCACTTTCGGCATACTATATTTCTTGGATTCACATACTCACATAAACTTTCACACACTTTTATTTTTTATTATTGATTCAATTGAGTTTTGTCATCATAAAAAAGGGGGAGATTGTTGACCCCATGTAGCTCAAAATGAGCATTGATTTTGATGATAACAAAACTCAAACAGAATCTATCTAACCCAACTTTAAAGTGATGTGTAGATTCCTTCTTTTATTCATAAAGAATTTTTGAAGTTGCATCTAAGGAGAAAGGATACTCAAAGGCATTTCAAGACAAATTCAAAATGAGAAAAGAATAAGACTATGAAAGCCAAGACTCAAAGAAAAGGTATGAAAGGCATAGAGTTAAAAATTGAGTCTTAGGTCTTATGTGAAAAGAATAGATGAGAATTTAGTCGAATGGAGCTCAAAAATGAAACTTTATTTCTTGATTACTTTTTCTCATCATGACCTTGGACACTATTATTGGAATTTGTTAGGGTCTAAATCGTCTTCTTTAATATTGCAAGTTGAAACATGCAGCTGTTGACTTAGTTTGCTAACTGGTTTGCTAAAATATTAGTTTGCTAATATGTTTGCTAAAACATTAGTTTACTAACCAGTTTACTACTATTGCTAAAATTTTATTAGTTTGCTAAATGATCAGAGCTGCTTAACTTTGTACAAAAGGACAAAATAACGGCCATTTTGTCTTGGGCAGTGTGTATAACGTTCCAAAAAGGTTTCAAACGGTCTAAAATGATTTGGGACTATAAATAAACCTTCTTTACTTTATTTATTTTTTGATGAAAGCTTACATTTGAACTCTAACTTTGATTTTTCATTTATTGCTTTCATTCAAGAGCTTTAAAGTCTTTGAGCTACCATTGGCAAATCAACTCATCTCTTCTTTATAGTTTGATTTGTATTGAGTAAGAGTGAGTGTTAAAACATTAAATTGCATTTAAGAGAGGTTGTACAAGCACCTATTGAAGCTTGAGAGAGTAAGTGCTTGAGATAGCACTTGTGAAGGGTTCAAGCTACGTTGGTAAAAGCTTGGTGTTGAAAAGTTGTAAAGGGCTTTTGGTCTCTTGCCTTTAAAAGAGCAAATAGTGGAGAGAAGACTCAAAGAAGGTTCTTTGAGAGAGTGGATGTAGGCTAGTTAAGCCGAACCACTATAAAAATCATTGTGTTTGATCTCTCTAACCTTGACCTACTTACTTTTGTGCAATTTAAATTTTTCTTTTTATACATGATATTGAATGTTGATTGAATAGATTGAATTGATAAACTTGAGGATATATTGAGTGAGTTGAGAAATTAGTTGAATATTGTATGATGCATGTTATGTTAAATATTGCTATAAATATTGATTGAGGCTTGAATTGCAACTTAGGAACACATTGTTGAAACACATATTACTTTCATTATATATAAAGAAGCACCTAGTTGAACAAAGCCACAATTTTTCATTAGGCTACAAGCAAGGGCCAAAAAATTGTTAAAGTCTAATTCACCTCCCCTTTTAGACTATTTTGGGACAACAATAAGAATGTGCGACCTCAAGAATTCCAGCCTGGAAACCTTGTTCTGAAGAAAAAATTGCTAAATCGGACTGATCCTCAGGGCAAATGGTCACCAACTTATAAGGGGCCATATTTGCTTATTTTCTGGGGGCGCTCTAATCTTAACTCGCATGGATGGAGGAGAATTGCCGAAACCAGTAAATGTAGATGTTGTAAAGAGGTATTTTGCTTTTTTTTAAAAAAAAAAAAAAAAGAGGATAAGGGTGAAAACTTGAAAGGGCGCTCGTAACAAAATAAGAAAAAAAAGGCAAAAACTTGTAAATGCGCTTTCTGCAAAATGAGTGAAAGATGAAAACCTGAAAAGGCATCCTGAAAAATTGAGTTAAAAAAAAAACTAGGAGTGAAAACTTGAAAAGGCACTCCTAATAAGACTAGAAATGGAGGAATAAGATTGGGTGATGAGCTCAGAGTTAGAAGGTAGCAAGTGGCTGTGGCACAAGGGTTCTTCTCGAATGACTAGTATCTCTAGCATTGAAGGGTCCTAAAAGTTGATTAAAAGAAATTCGTGAGACTTCCCTTACCTTTTCTTCTAAGAATTGTATACCTTTTATGTATTTCTCTTTATAAAAAATCATAATGTCAATTTTTCTTATCTTTTCTGCATGACCCACTAGCCCATTTATTTTGGAATTTTGTGCTGTTAACTTATTAACGTTTTATTATAAGATAAGAATTTAAACATCGATAACTCTATATATATCGCTTTGAGATTGCAGGGGATAGAAATCAACGAACAAACATCATATTAGTGCAAAATACCACCAAAGAGATTGGGACTCGAGCTTAAAAAAAAATTTAGAAGTGAAAATCCGAAAGGGCGCTCCTAGCAAAATGAGAGAAAGAAGGTGAAAACCCGTAAGGGTGCTTTCTACAAAATGAAGGAAGGATGAAAATTCGAAATTACATCTTGAAAAAGTGAGTTGAAAAAGAAAAACTAGTGGTGAAAACCTGAAAAGGCGCTCCTAACAAAAGGAGGTGAGAATTAGAGAAGCCACTCTCTATAACAAGCAGCCTCTAAATGACTAAGAGGAAGGGGAGTGGAGACGAATGAAAAACCTTGTCTTTGGGTCTACTTTTGCTTCTCCCACCAATCATTCGGCTTCAGGTTCATGGTTAAGTAAACTTTTGATCGGGTAGAGTCTCCTCACCAGGTTTGCTTTGAAGATCGAGCATTCAACTTTTCATAATTAAACTCATGGTAAATTTGCTAAGCTTAAAATCAGCTTATTTGTTTAGGTATAATAGTAATGATTCTAATTTTTTGCAATTTAATTTTCTGTAATCAACCTCTGGATTCAAGATCTAAGTTGATTCAAATTAATTTTCTGTTATCAACCTCTAAATTTAAGATCCAAGTTGATTTTAATTTTTCGCAATTTAATTTCCTGTTTTCAACCTCTGAATTCAAGATCCAAGTTGATTTTAATTTTCTGTAATTTAATTTCCTATCATCAATCTCTAAATTCAAGATTCAAGTTGATTTTAATTTTCTGCAATTTAATTTCCTGTCATTAACCTCTGAATTCAAGATCCAAGTTGATTAAAAGAAATATCAATCCAAAGGAAGAGATGTAGTGGGTGAAAAGCATGATCATGCCAACATATGCAGCTAAAGATCAGTCCTAACCCATAATGCAACTCAAAAATGCTGCCAACTGATGTGAAAAGCAAACTATTTTTTTGTGTAAATTTAGAATTTGGGCTTATAATTAGACTTAATTAGGGTTTAAATTTAGTTAATTGGGAGCGAAAAACGTTTGACATGGCGTTTCCATTAATTTATTAATTGACTTGTTAACAATAGGGTGTAATTAGATAAATATAAAAAGTATAGAGTTTAATTGGAAAACTTTTTTTTAGTTTAGGATAGAATTGCAAAAGTTTTAAAATTTTCAAATTTTTTTAATAATTTTCCCAATAAGTTGTCAAACGTTTATACTTTTAGTGAAATTTCTCCTTTCTGATTATATATATATATATATATATATATATATATATATATATAAATATTAATTCAAAAGCTCAGTAACACAATTGTCAACTTATATTGTTTGGTAGCATACTTACTTATACTGATATTTAAATATTAAGCAAGTGAATTATGAAATATTATCTTTCCTAGTTTGATAGTATTTAGTATTTTGATTAGAGTTAAAAAGATAATACCATTATATATTTTTACATTAATAACTAATCAAAAAATTATATTTACTGAAACTTTCATTTTAAATTACTATATAAATAATTAATCATTAATAATTAATATCTAATAATTAATAGCTAATAAAACAGCTGATAATAATTAACAATTACTATAACAATTGTTATTGCCAAAAAGGCGCCTATAAGCACTAAATGTTATAATCTAATTTTAATAAACTAAGTTTATCACCCTCTAAGTCTTTTTTCCATTTTCTAATTTAACCAGAACCCTTTAAGTCTATGTGTATATATATATGGTTTAAGACTTGATTTAAGTGGGAAATGACTAAAAAGTAGATATATATGGCAGCCACGGCCATGGACCTTCTCTCATGGTTAACTCTACAATGCCGCTAGTTTCGACGCAGTTCAATGCCGTAATTTGTTGGACTGATGCCAAGTGTACAAAAAATTTAAAATGAGAATAAAGACTAAAAAAAAATAATAATAATTGTAACCAACTTTTTTTTAACGAGTACTTGTAACCCAGTTGGTGTAGGTTGCCTTTTGGACTCATTGTGAAAAAATAAAATAAAATAAAATTTACAAATATAATATCAATCTAAAACTATTTATAAAAATAATATTTATTCTTAAAAAGCCATTTCTTTACACATTAAATCGATAGCATTTTGTCAGAAAATACAGTTACATATTTTTTAAAACTTTACTCTTAATGATATTTTTAAAAATATATGAAATAAAATACAAATAATAATATTTATTCTTAAAAACGTCATATAATTATACTTTTCAATAAAAAAGTTATTAATTTAATCTGTCACAAAAATTTCTAAGCAACACAATTAATGAATTAATAATAATAATAATAATAATAATATAGTTTTTAGAAAAATAAAATAAATTCTGTGCTTTTATCTTGTTTCTTCTTAGCATAGAGTTGGATGGTTAGATATTTTGATCTCAGATTTTAATGGTATGAAGAAATTCTCTTTTCAATGGAAAAATGATCATTTTGGCCTACACACTTCAACTTGTGATTTTTTTTTTCTCTTTTTCCAATTTTTGGAAACCGAAGGCGTGTCAACCGGTTTCGAGTATTTTTGCCTTTATTCTCATTTTAATTTTTTATTTTAACTTGTCATTTTAGCATTAGTCCAACAATTTACAGCATTGAACCAAAATCTGTTGGTTTTAAGCTAGTCATTGTAGAATTATCCGTGAGAGAAAGTGGTTGGCATATCTACCTTTTGAACCTTATCAATTGTGAACCCCCACTTTTTTCCACAATTTTACGTTAAATATTCTCACTTTCTTATCTTTTCTTTTTTTTTTTTCTTTTTTCTTTTCTCTTTCCTTAAATAAATTAAAAAAATAATATTTAAGGATTAATTATTAAAAAAATTATTTTTAAATCTAATATAAATTTAAAACTATTTACAAAAATAATATTTATTTTAAAAAAAATCCCTAGTAAAAAAGGTTATTTCGCAGCTCCAATTAATAACTTTTGGTCACAAAGTATTACTTTTGAAAATATCATTCTCTGAAAAGCATGTGAAATAAAAAATAGAATTATTTAAAGGTGTATAATTTTTTTCTATTTGTGTTATTTTCTTTATTTTTATTCAATTATTTTCCCTGAGGGTAATATATAAAAATTTCAAAAATTAGTAATTCTTTCTTTTCCTTATGTAAATCATATTTATCTGGATGTATAATTTAACATGGATAAAATAAATATTTTTATTTGCTATTTAATAAATTAGATATAATTTGTCATAATAATTTTATAAATAATTTATAATATTTGACTAGATAAAATGACAAAAGAAAGTGAAACTTTATAATGTGGAATTGTGGAAAAAGACAAAAAGGTTGCAGACTTGATTTAATTGGGGATGGTCCATAAAATAGATATACCAACAAGAGCCTTGGCCTTTCTCTCATGAGTCATGACTATTCTTTAATATGGGATAAAGATGGCTAATCTTTAATGTGGGATAAAGATTCACAACAGTCTTTCTCTCTTGCGTCGTGACTAATCCTTAATCAGGGATAAAGATTCACAACACAACACTTCCCTTTCAAGTATAATTATATAATTATTATTTAATAATTAATTATTATTAATTTAATATGAACTTAATTTAAATAATTTTATGAATAGTTGAAATCTATAATTAAAAATAAGACTTTAAAATCATATTAAATTTAAATAGAATATTAAGTAAATTATATATTAATTTATTTAATATAATTTTTTAATTATTATTATTTTTATATAAATCAATAATAATAATTATTAATATTATTATTATACATTAATTTTATAATAATAAAATTAATATCATCATAAAATTGTCACTATCGATTCTAATTCTTTATTGTCGTGACATTATATATTGTTTTATTAAAATAAGTTGTTATTGCTGTATAAATAAGACATATGTAATCAGATACAAATCCTTATAGTGACGGGGCGCCACGGCCCCCAAAAATTTCAAAATTTTATTATTTAATATGGGGGCCCCTGCCCCAATATTTGTGGCCCCCTGAAGTGTGGAATACATCTATCAAGGAGAATATTGACTTTGTCAAAATTATTAATAGTGATTTATTATCATTATAATAAAAGATAAATTTAATTGATTATTAAAAATTAATTTATTTTAAATTTTATTATTTAAATTAATTTTAAAATTTATATAAATTTAAAATTTTTAATTTTATTTATGCTTAAATTTCTATTTAATTAAGTTTTTTAATTATAATTCAAAATAAAATTTCACAAAAAATAACTACAATAAAATTTTGATGGTTTCCAGATCAAACTTGTAGAAAAATTATATAGCTGAGTAGTAGTAAATTACCACTGAATGAAGTGTGCTTCTCAATAAAAAGTTAACTCAAATGATCTGTCAATACGATCAGGTCTTTCAATTTAAAATATATTATAAATAATTTATCTTAAATTTTCTTATATAGAATTTTGGTAATATGAAATTTTATACTTTTGATTTATATTTTGCCTCCATGAAACGAAAGGTCTATATTTTATTTTTTTTTTTAAATTGCACAATAATTGTATGCCTAAGGACAAAAAATGACAAGGCAGGATATAATACTCAATTATTTTGATTTAGAATAAATTATCATTTAATTATTGTAATTTATTATAATTAATGAGTAATTCCTTGTAATTAGTAATTCTGATGAGTAAATCTTTATATATTTATTTTTGTTAATTAATTAATTATTCTTATCTAAATTATCCTGTTGAAGACATTAAAAAAAACACCATCACACATTCATAACATTTATCATTTCTCCCTCCCTTTCATCTTTTTGCAATTTTGCTTCTCTCTCTCCTCAACGTAAAAAATTATATGATTTAAAGAAAATTTATATAATTAATTGTTTAACTTACGTAAGTTTTTATTGAAATAAGCAAAACTTCCTTCCTTTATATAAATCAGTGTAAGTATTGAGTTATATAATTTTTTGGAAATAATTTATTTAAGAAAATGGATAATTTACACATTTTTATGAAAAAATTACAAACCATTTTTAAAAAATTGCATAATTGACTGCCCACTACAATAAATGTTAAATTTAGCAGCCAAAATTTTATTACTAAAAGTATAAAATTTGTTGTGATATGTTTGTAACAGCAATACATCAATTAATGTATCTTATTATTATAAAATTATGGTCATAGGTATTTTACAATAAATTTATTGTTGCTGTAAAAAAAAGTTATTATTGCTGTTAAAAATTTATTAATGGTAACAATAATGATTATCATATCTTTTTTATGTGTAATTAATAATAATTGCTTATATTATTACTATATGTTAATTTTATAAAAGCGACTGTAAAATATCGCTAATTCTAATATTTATTGTAGTAATCTTATGTAATGCTTTATTAAAATAAGTAGTTTTTCCCTTCCCTTGCGTAAATGGGTGTATGTAACTTTTCTAGCTAGAAACAATTTATATAAGAAAATAGATAATTTGCATATTTTAATGATATAATTATATGACTGAATGAAAAATTACATAATTTATTAAATTATGTAATTATCCATTAAAATAAGTAATTCTTTCTTTTCCTTATGTAAATCATATTTATCTGGATGTATAATTTAACATGAATAAAATGAATATTTTACAACAATCAATGAAAGAAATTTGCTATTTAATAAATTAGATATAATTTCTCATAATAATTTTATAAATAATTATAATATCTGACTAGATAAAATGACAGAAGAAAACGAAATTTATAATGTGAAACTGTGGAAAAAAACTAAAAGGTGTGCAGGTTGCAGACTTGATTTAATTGGGAATGGCCATAAAGTAGATATACCAACCAGAGTCTTGGCTTTTCTCTCCCGAGTCATAGTCTGTCTCTCATGAGTCAGGGCTAATATTTAATGTGAGATAATGATGGGTAATCTTTAATGTGGGATAAGATTCACAAAGGCCTTTCTTTCATGAGTCATGGCTAATCTTTAATATGGGATAAAGATGGCTAGTCTTTAATATGGGATGGAGATTCACAACACTTCCCTATCAAGTATAATTATATGGTTGTCATTTAATAATTAATTATTATTAATTTAATACGAGCACAATTTATATAATTTTATGGATAGCTGATTAGAGAGAGTATTAAGCAAATTATATATTAATTTATTTAATATGATTTTTTAATTATTGTCATTTTTTATATATCAATAATAATAATTATTAATATTATTACTATAACTCCGCCTAAGTAGTTTACACTTAGACAATCCTAAACCCGGATAAAGGAGAAGGGTTGCGGTAGGTGACAACCAGCGTAAAAACTTCATCACATCTTATGATATGGATTCAAATGATATAAACATTTGAGTGTCCTCTACTTACAACGCACTACATCGGAGCCTTGGTGTAGTGAGAAATATGCAAGGGTGTAGGGCGTTCACCGAAAATGATGCGCTATGCCGGTGCTCGAGTGTACTGTTAAATGAGCAAGGGTTCCCACATCATGGACGGGTGTAGATAAAGAAGTTAGTCCATAGGACAAATAGTAGAACAGATAGTGGAATAGAACACCAGATAGGCATAGAGAATAATAGAAAATATCATAGAAGGAGATCAATTAGGAAGGAACATGATAAGAGAAGAATCAGGGCTGGTACTTGGAATATTGGATCACTTACGAGAAAATTAATGAAGCTTGTGGATACCTTGGAAACGAGAAGGGTGAATATTGCTTGCATTCAGGAGACTAAATGGGTAGGAGAGAAAAGTAAGAAAGTGGGTAATTCAGGGTACAAACTGTGGTTTACCGGAAAGGAGAGAAATAAGAACAGTGTGGGCATAATCATAGACAGGACAATGAAAGATGTTGCAATAGCTGTGAAAAGAGTAGGAGATAGAATTATACTAGTAAAGCTAGTAGTAGAAGAAGAAATAATAAATGTAGTTAGTGCTTATGCCCTACAAATAGGACTAGATAGTGAGAGTAAACAAAGGTTTTGGGAAGATATGGATGATCTAATGCAAAGCATATCGAATAAAGAGAATGTTTTCATCGGTGGAGATTTAAATAGACATGTAGGAAGTGATAGACAAGGTTATGAGAATGTTTATAGAGGTTTTGAATTTGGCAACCGAAATGAGGAGGGAAAAAGCATTTTGGACATTGCTATGGCATACGACCTAATACTAGCAAATACCTACTTTATAAAAAGAGAGTTACATTTAGTGACTTTCAAAAGTGGGCAACATAGAAGCCAAATTGACTTCCTCTTAACCAGGAAGACAAATAGAGCTCTATACAAGGATTTTAAGGTCATTCCGGGTGAGGCTTTAAGAAGTCAACATCAGTTAGTGGTCTTGGATGTCAAGTTTATGAACAATTCAAGTAAGGTTAGAAGAAGTAGTGTAGCTCGAACAAAGTGGTGGGAGTTCAAAGGAGTAAAGCAAGTGAAATTAAAAAATGAGCTTCTCTAGTTCGAAGCATGGAAGCTGGATATCTAGGCCAATGGTATATGGATACAGATGGCATCAAAGATTAGAGAAGTAGCTAGAAAAGTACTTGGAGAGTCTAGAGGACATGGACCACCCTCAAAAGAGAGATGATAGTGGAATGAGGAAGTACAAAAGGCAGTTAAGAGAAAGAGAGAATGATATAAGAAATTACCTAAGTGTGATAATAATGAGGCATATGAACAGTACAAGATAGCAAAGAAAGAAGCAAAAAAGGCAGTTAGTCAAGCAAGAGCGCAGGCCTCTAAAAAGTTATATGAAAAACTTGGAACTAAAGAAGGGGAGAAAGATATTTATAGATTAGCAAGGAAGAGAGAAAAGAAATATCAAGATCTCAATCAAGTTAGGTGCATTAAGGATAAAGAAGAAAAAGTGTTGGTGAAAGATGAGAACATTAAAGAAAGATGGAGAAATTATTTTGATGATCTCTTTAACAATAGTCAAAATGGTAATAGCGTGAATATAGACTACAGAGCAATAGAAAAGAATATAAATTATACTAGAAGGATTAGATCTTTAGAAGTAAAGGAAGCACTTAAGAGAATGAAAGTGGATAAAGCCTGTGGACCCGATGGAATACCAATTGAAGTGTGAAAATGTTTGGGAGATATGGGAGTGGCATGGTTAACTAAATTGTGTAATATGATTCTAAATTCAAAGAAAATGTTTGATGAATGGAGGAGGAGTATTTTAGTAACTATTTTTAAAAATAAGAGAGACATACAGAGTTGCTCAAACTATAGGGGAATTAAACTCATGAGCCATACTATGAAGTTATGGTAGAGAGTTGTGGAACATCGACTACATCATAATACTTCTATCTCTGCCAATCAATTTGGCTTCATGCCTAATCGTTCAACTATGGAAGCGATATTTCTTATTAGAAGCTTGATCAAGAAATATAGAGATGTGAGGAAATATTTATACATGGTTTTTATCAATTTGGAGAAGGTTTATGATAGTGTTCCAAGAGTTTGTCTTATGGAGAGTGTTAGAATAAAAGGGGATATCTATTAGGTACATACATGTGTTAAAAGACATGTATGAAGGAGCAACTACTATTGTGCGCACAATGGGAGGGGACACAAATGATTTTCTTATCTCAATTGGATTACACCAAGATTCAGCTGTAAACTCTTACCTTTTTACATTAGTTTTAGATGAATTAACGAAACATATACAAGAGAGTATTCCTTAGTGTATAATGTTTGTGGATGATATAGTTCTAATTGATGAGATGCAAGAAGGAGTCAATAGAAAGCTAGAGCTTTGGAGAAGTACTCTAGAGTCAAAGGGCTTTAAGTTAAGTAGAACGAAAACAGAATACATGCATTACAAGTTCAGTGAAGGCCGAACTAGTGATAGGGAATGAGTTAGTTTGGATGGAGTGATACTGTCCCAAAGCAATCACTTTAAATATCTCGGCTCAGTCCTTCAAGTAGATGGGAGATGTTAGTCATAGGATTAAAACTGGATGGTTGAAGTGGAGACGTGCCACGGGAGTTTTATGTGATCGCAAGATTCCTAATAAGTTGAAAGGAAAATTTTACAGTACAGCCATACGACCGGTCATAATATATAGTAGTGAGTGTTGGGCACTGAAGGAGTCATATGTGTCTAAGATAAGAGTTGCAAAGATGAGAATATTAAGGTGGATGAGTGACCATACTAGACTAGATAAAGTCCGTAATAAAAGTATTAGAGAAAAAGTAGGAGTGGTACCAATTGAGGATAAGTTGAGAGAAGGGAGATTGATGTGGTTTGGTCATGTGAAGCGTAGACATATGGAGGCTCCAGTTTGACAAGTAGAGCACATTAGGGTAGAGGATAGAAAGAAAAGAAGGGGTAGACCTAAACTGACTTGGAGTATAATAGTACAACATGACCTACAAGCATTACACATTTCTGAGGATTTAACCCAAAATCGTTTAAAGTGGAGAAAAAGAATCCATATAGCCGACTCTTAATTTTTGGGATAAAGGCTTAGTTAAGTTGAGTATTAATATTATTATTATACATTAATTTTATAATATTAATCTCACTGTAAAATTTTTCCTGCTGATTCTAACTTGTTATTGTACTGACTTTATGTAATGATTTATTAAAATAAGTAGTTTTTTCTGTGTAAATAAGACATGTTGTTGTCCCAAAATAGTCCAAGAGGGGGGTGAATTGGACTTTAACAATTTTTCGGCCCTTGCTTGTAGCCTAATGAAAAATTGTGGCTTTGTTCAACTAGGTACTTCTCTAAATAAAATGAGAGTAATATGTGCTTCAACAATGTGTTCCTAAGTTGCAATTCAAGCCTCAATCAATGTATATGGCACTAATTAACAAAGCATGCATCATACAATGTATAACTAATTTCTCAACTCACTCAATGTGTCCACAAATTTATCAATTCAATCTATTCAACCAACATTCAATATCATGTATAACAAGAAACATTTAAATTGCACAAAAATAAGGAGATCAAGGTTAGAGAGATCAAACACGACGATTTTTATAGTGGTTCGGCTTAACTAGCCTACATCCACTCTCTCAAAGAACCCTCTTTGAGTCTTCTCTCCACTATTTGCTCTTTTGAAGGCAAGAGACCAAAAGCCCTTCACAACTTTTCAACACCAAGCTTTTACCAAGGTAGCTTGAAACCTTCACAAGTGCTATCACAAGCACTTTCTCTCTCAAGCTTCAATGGGTGCTTGTACAACCTATCTTAAATGCAATTCAATGTTGTAACACTCACTCTTACTCAATACAAATTAAACTATAAAGAAGATACGAGTTGATTTGCCAATGGTAGCTCAAAATCTTTAAAGCTCTTGAATGAAAGCAATAAATGAAAAATCAATGTTGGAGTTCAAATGTAGGCTTTCATCAAGTGTAAATGAAGTGAAGAATGTGTATTTATAGTCCCAAATCATTTTAAACCGTTTGAAACCCTTTTGGAACGTTATACACACTGCCCAAGAGAAAATAGCCGTTATTTTATCCTTTTGTGCGAAGTTGAGCAGCTCTGATAAATTAGCAAACTAATGAAATTTTAGGAGCAGTCAGTAAACTGGTTAGTAAACTAAATTTTTTAGCAACTCATTAGCAAACTAAAAATTTAGCAAATCAGTTAGCAAACTAAGTCAACAGCTGCATATCTTAACTTGCAATGTCAAATGATTTAGACCTTAAAAAAAATTTCAATGGTAGTATCCAAGGTCATGATGAGAAAAAGTAATCAGAAAATAAAATTTCATTTTTGAGCTCCATATGACTAAATTCTCATCCATTCTTTTCACAAAAGACCTAAGACTCAATCTCTAATACTATGCCTTTCATACCTTTTCTTTGAGTCTTGACTTTCATAGTCTTGTTCCTTTCTCATCTTGGATTTGTCTTGAAATGCCTTTGAGTATCCTTTCTCCTTAGATGTAACTTCAAAAGATCTTTAGCAATAAGACAAAGAATCTACACATCACTTTAAAATTGGGTTAGATAGATTCCCTTTGAGTTTTGTTATCATCAAAATCAATACTCATTTTGAGCTACACGGGGTCAACACATGTTACCAGACACGAATCCTTATGGTGTTTATTATTTAATATGGTGGCCCCTCCCCCAATATTTATGGCCTCCTAAAGTGTGAAATATATCTAGAGAATATTGGCTTTGCCAAAATTATTAAATCATTACAATAAAAGATAAAATTTAATTGATTATTAAAAATTAATTTATTTTAAATTTTATTATTTAAATTAATTTTCAAATTTATATAAATTTAAAATTTTTAATTTTATTTTTACTTAAATTTCTATTTAATTAAGTTTTTTATTATAATTCAAAATAAAATTTCACAAAAAATAACTACAATAAAATTTTTGATAGTTTTCAAATCAGACTTGTAGAAAAATTATATTGTCGAATAGTGATAGATTATCACTGAGTGTAGTGTACTTCTCAATAAATAATTAATTCAAATGATCTGTCAATATGATCAGGTCTTTCAATTTGAAATTTATTATAATTAGTTTATCTTAAATTTTTTTATATAGAATTATAATAATATGAAATTTTATATTTTCAATTTGTATTCTGTCTCCATTAAACGAAAGGTCTATACTTAAAAATAAAAAAATTGCACAATAATTGTATGCCTCTAGGACAAAAAATGACAATGCAGGTTATAATACTCAATTATTTTTATTTAGAATAAATTATTATTTAATTATTGTAATTTATTATAATGAATGAGTAAATCCTTGTAATTAGTAATTCTGATGAGTAAATCTTTATATATTTATTTTGTTAATTAATTAGTTTTTTTATCTAAATTATCTTGTTAAAGACATTAGAAAAAATATTATTACCTTAAAACCATCACAGTCATAACATTTATCATTTCTTCCTCCCTCTTATCTTTTTTGCAATTTTGCTGCTCTCTCTCCTCAACGTAAAAAATTATATGATTTAAAGAAAATTTATATAATTAATCGTTTAACTTACGTAATTTTTTATTGAAATAGGCAAAATTTCCTTCCTTTATATAAATCGGTGTATTGAGTTATATAATTTTTTTGGAAATAATTTATTTAAGAAAATGGATAATTTACACATTTTAATGGAAAAATTACAAACCATTTTAAAAAAATTGCATAATTGACTACCCACTACAATAAATGTTAAATTTAGCAGCCAAAATTTTATTACTAAAAGTATAAAATTTGTTATGATATGTTTTTAGCAGCAATACATCAATTAATATATCTTATTATTATAAAATTAGGGTCATAGTTATTTTACAATAACCTTATTGTTGCTGTAAAAAAAGTTATTATTGCTGTTAAAAATTTATTAATGGTAACAATAATGATTATCATATCTTTTTTATGTACAATTAATAATAATTGCTTATATTATTACTGTATATTAATTTTATAAAAGCGACTGTAAAATTTTTTATCTCTAATTATAATATTTATTGTAGTAATCTTATGTAATGCTTTATTAAAATAAGTAGTTTTTCCCTTGCCTTGTGTAAATTGGGATATGTAACTTTTCTAGCTAGAAACAATTTATATAAGAAAATAGATCATTTGCGTATTTTAATGACATAATTATATGACTGAATGAAAAATTACATAATTTATTAAATTATGTAATTATCCATTAAAATAAGTAATTCTTTCTTTTCCTTTTGTAAATCATATTTATCTGGACGTATAATTTAACATGAATAAAATGAATATTTTACAACAATCAATGAAAGAAATTTGCAAATGAATGAAAGAAATTTGCTATTTAATAAATTAGATATAATTTCTCATAATAATTTTATAAATAATTATAATATCTGACTAGATAAAATGACAGAAGAAAATGAAAATTTATAATGCGAAATTGTGGAAAAAGACTGAAAGGTGTGGTTGCGGACTTTTATTTAATTGGGAATAGCTCATAAAGTAGATATACCAACCATAGCTTTGGCCTCTCTCATGAGTGATGGCTAATTCTACAACGCTTCTATGTCTTTTTTTTTTTTTTTTAATTAAAAGAAGAAAAAACTTACAATGCTGCTGTTTAAATGCTGTTAAATTCAAAAATTTTGGATCAATTGCTTATTAATTTATTTTAATATGGTATGAGCCAATATAAGTAGGGGTGAGCAAATTTCGATTCAAACCGAACCGAATCAGTTCGGTTCAATCGATTCGGTTTTAAAATTTAATCGGTTCGATTTTAAATTATAAAATTTCATTTATTTTGGTTTGGTTCGATTTTAAAGATAAAAAAATCGATTAAACATAACCAAACCGAATAGTAATTTTATATATTCAAATCGAACCGAATCAATTTTTGAATTGATTTTATTTTATGAGAAATTTATGAATTATATTTAATTATATATATATATTGTTTAATTTCATTGATTAATGGTTATTAGGTTCAAACCAAAGTCAAAATTAGATCAAATAACTTGAAAATCAAGTCTAAATTAAAAAATCAATCAAAAATCAAAACCGATCAGTTGAATCGAACCGAATCGAAATAGAGCGACTCTGTCTAATTCGATTTTTCATCAATTTTGGTTCGATTCGATTTCTAAAATACGTAATTCGATTTTCATAATTTAGTTCAGTTCGGTTCGGTTTGAACTGAATGCTCACCCCTAAATATAAGTAATTAAATTATTTTACACATTAAAATAATTAGGTAAGTTAATATTTTAATCTAATCACTTGTACTTTTACTCTTCCATTTTGTATATTTTTAATGTGGGATAAAGATTCACAATACTTCCCTCTCAAGTACAATTATATGGTTGTCATTTGATAATTAGTTAGTATTAATTTAATACAAGCTCAATTTACATAATTTTATGGGCGACTGAAGCCTATGATCAAAATCAAGACTTTAATATTATGTTAAATTTAAAGAGAATATTAACAAATTATATATTAATTCATTTAATTTGAGTTTATATAAGTAATTAAATTATTTTACACATAAAAATATTAGTTAAATCAATAATACAATATAATCACTTATATTTTGTTTTTTCATTTTTCATTTTGTATATTTTTAATGTGGTTTACAGATTCCAACAAATGCAGCAGATGTTGGTTCAATGCCGTAATCTGTTGGACTAATGTTGAAGTGTACAAAAAATTTAAAATGAGAAAATTTAAATAAATTAAAATTTTTATTAATAATTATTAGAATAATTAAAATAGTCCTAGAATATTAATATAGCTAATACATAAATAAATTTATTAAAATATTAAAATATAATACAATATATATAAATTAATTCATAAACCAAAAATTAAATATAAATAATTAAGTTAAACTAATTAATGAATTTATAAATTAAAAATAACAATGTTATTTTTCTAAAAACTATATTATTATTAATAATTCAATAATTATATTGCTTATAAATTTTAATATTTGTATGGTAGGTCATGGGTTCTTTCTTTTTGTTTTATAAAGTAAATTGTTTTATTTTTGTTTTGTTTTATATAAGTAAAATTATTTTATTAATAGGTCAAAAAACCAGACAAAAGAAGGTACAAACAATAAAAAGCATGATCAAATAATTTTTTTTTTTCGAATGATCAAAATAATTCAAACCTAATCTCAAGAAACATGAATACAGGCCCAAACAAACCATCAACGCAGATCTAAAAGAAGATGTAGATAACTGAATCAAAAAGACAACAGTTGGATAAATGCCATTGTAGATTTGGACAGCTCTTCATTTATTTTGCCTTTACTTTAGTGTCATGTTTCCAAGTGAGAAAGTAAGCTAAGAACGTGTCTTTCTTCTGCTTTCTGAGGCTAAGCCTCTAAGTCTGCCGTTTAGTGGCCCTGCTGCCCCATCAAGGTAGGGGGCCTCTTCTTTCCCTGTCCAGGAGGTGGATTTCTCTAGGAATGTAAATGAGTCAAATCGCTCACACGAGCTTCTCAAGATTTAATTTAATAAAAACTCGATTTATTTTGATTCAATTGAAAAATGAGCCAGACTCAAGTTCAATTTTTAGGTTCATTTAGTTTCATAGTGTTCAATCTGTGAGCCGATTCGTTTACAAGCTTGCAAGTCGACTCGAGAGTTCGCTTATTAAATAGACTTGTGAATAAATTCGTTTGTAAAAATATTTATATTTTATTATATTATAAATATTTATTATTTATTTATGAATATTTAAAAATAGTATAAAATAGTATATTGTTTAAAATTATGACATAATTAATATATATAATATATTATAAGAAGGGGTTTAGGGTTTATTAAATATTATCTATTAGATTTTTAAAAAAATATATATTATATGCATGAGAAAACTTTATTTTTTTTCTATTAAATTAATAAATTTTTTATAATTAACTACATTAAAAAATATTTTATAAAAATCTCATGAGATGAGTTATAAATTTATAAAAAAATTATTTTATTTTTTTGTAATAAAGTAATTTGACTTTGTATGAAACCAGATAACCATGGAAGACACCTTAAGATAAACCAGCCGTTTCCTCGTACCTTGCGCAGATTTTTAAATTATGTTAAATTGAGTCTTTTAATACCTAGTAATTTTTGAAGAAGTTAGGTAGGGGCGAAACCAGAAAATCTTTATAAGGGAAGCCAACTATAATCAATCAACAAAACATTCATAAATATATAATGCATCATAAAATATTGAATTATAAGAATTTTTACTGATTCAAAAAATTATAATAACAGGTATTGCATAATTATAGTTTCAATAATTATATAACTTCATAATATAAATTCTATTATTCAAAATGTCATGAACGAATTACACAGGTCGGATCGACATTAGAATCGGGGTTAGTATAAAATTCCCGAAACTTGTAGTAAATCTCACTATTCCCAAAGCTATAACTAGGACTAAAATCAAGGCCCAACATACTAACAAAAATAAAATAAAATGTTATAAATTTATTTTCCAACTCAGCTCGATCTCCATCAAGAAACCAAAATTAGGGGAGCTCAGCTCAATCCTTATACTCATCACGTACAAACTATTTAATATCATAAATTTTTTATTAATTAATACAATATATACATAAACCAATGTCACAGTGGAGCTTTAATTATTAAAAAAATAAATAAATAGATATAATAAATTATTAAACTAAGAAGCACAACTTGCGAAAAAAAATACAGGTTAGACTCGAAAAAATAAACTCGCTCTTCCTACAACTTAGGAAAAAGTAAATTATCTTATCAAGGTAAGAAGGTGTACAGATTATCCTATCAACATAATTCAAAATTATCTTTAAATTACATAAGAAAATTAAAAAGTAAATGAGGGAGTGGAGTAAGAGCAATTATGTCCCTTTTGTCCTACGAATAGGGAAAGTCCTAATACCGGGTAAGTACTATCTAATTGGATAGTTCTATCTTACGAGATAGTTTGCTATGGCTTTCAACTAATGTGATATTTTAGCTCGAGTTCTAAAAGCTCAAAGGTTCCCAAATTGTCCCTACTGTATACAGCAAGGCCTCATTCCACCACCATGATACTAACGAGAGAATTACACGGGTATCACAGTAGATGGAACAAGTTTCAATCTGAGCAGAAGCCTTCACGGATACTAACGGGGTAAAACCTACAGGTACCGCTACATGGCTCCCTCCTATTTCCTAAAAGGGTAAGAAAGCCCAGAGATAGGGCTGAAGTATGTGAGAACATCGTGTAAATAATCAATGTGTGAAGGGACATATTTACCTCTTCCCTATACGGGGAGAGTTTTTGACGAAGATTGCTGTAATAAATAAGATAATCAAAATAAGCAAAATGGTTAGAGAGAATAACAATAATCAATATATTAAGACCTTCGAATTTTATAAGTTAACCCCTTAATTACGGTTTTAATTTACGTGAACATAAAATTAAATATGCTTTTGGACCTCTAAACCAGGGTTAAGGTGGATACGTCCCCAGTGGAGTCACCAAGCTGTCGTAAGACTTTTGTGGTCGCTGGACGATTCTCACTGTCGACACCATATTTTGGCCGATCCCCAGAATCAATAAACTTTGAAATCGATCCCCAGAATCAATAAACTTCGAAACCGATCCCTAGCACTAAGTCTCCCTTTGCCAACCAATTACATTTCCGACCTCTCCTTGCCATTTAACCACATTTCTGATCTCTCTTCACAGAGAATTGAATCAATGCTAAGCCCTCGTATCAGTTAAAGCCTTACCGGTCTCTCAAGTCACTCACTGATCTCTCGAGCCAATTGTCAAATTTCTTGACCAGTTAACTACATTCCCGATCTCTTTTGTCAAACAAAATTGAACCAACACTAGATCTTTATGTCACCAGTTTTATTGCCGACCTCCCTTTTCAAAGTTTAGGAATAATCAAGTTAAAGTGTCGATCCGGTTTAATAATGATTCCGATCTTAAATGTTAAAGCCAAATTTCCAATTTTAATCAAGTCCCGTTTAGCGTTGGTTCTCTACCGATCTCATGCTCATTGTGTTTTCCGATCTCTCACACTTAGGTTAATAATCACTTTCAGTTATTTCAACATACTCAGACAATCAAGTGTTTAATAATTTAGAAATTTTCCGATCACAACCATTCATCGAACAAAAGAGGCATTCCATTTCATTTCATTTCAAGAATTTGTACAAGTTATTCAGCTGGAGGATCACCCCCAGCCTGATCTAAATTTTGTCCGTCTCCCTCACCCTCGGCCTCCTCCTCACTATCCTCGCCTTCGTCTTAGGGAGCCAGGTCGGCCATCCAGGAGAAGTCCTCCTCGGGATAACGCTTCTTTAGCTCAGCCAAAAGATCCCTGTGGGCATTCACATAAGCACCAGCCACTCCTGTCACCATCTCTTCTTCTTTCGCCTTGAGCTCCTCAGTAAGGAGAGCGAGGCGAGCAACTTCATCGGTCCGAAGCGCCTGAACTTCTTCCAGAATACGGGTTCGCTCAGCCAGAACACGAGTCTGCTCGGCTAGCTTATCCTCGTAAAGTTTCATCTGCCCCTCAATATCAGATATATAGTTCTGAGCGGATGAAATCTGGGATCGGAGGGAAGACACTTCATGACTCTTCTGCTCGACCTCCTTACCCAAGCGGTGAGCCTTTTCTCGTACAATGTGCTGATTCACTAGGCACTCTACGTTCAGACTCATGGACTGGGTTAGGATGTCATCAAGATGGTCCGGAGATAGCCTATCCCGATCCTCTTGGAGACAAATGGAAGCTCCCAGAACCTTAGCTAAATCCGGATTCTCCCGGATGGTTCTGTTCTTCTCCAAAGAGTGAATCAGCACTTGGGCGCCCCGGGAAAGGGCTCTCACACCGGATTGGGAAGGGCCCCTTTCCGTTCTCGGAGCAACTGGGGGAGGTGGAGGAGGCTCCTCTTGGTGAGGAGGAGATCGGATCGCTTCAACATCAGGGATCGGCTGCCCTGAAGGTTGAGATGAACCCCCTTGCATCTCCTCAGCTTCATGACCGAGGGTCTGGAGCAGTTCAGATCGCTTCATCTCCCGTCCCTTCCGAGAGATCTCTCTCTTTCGCTTCCGGCTCTCCTTGGAAGCTTCGTCTCTCGCCATACCTGCACAAAGAAAAGGTCAGTGAGATCGCTAAGGCTCAAGGATCATAGATATAGAAAGTACCGAGTCCGAGGTCAGAGAGCTGAAGCCCCCGATCTTGACCAGTGAGCAGCTGCATGGTCCAATGGTGCGATTCAGCGCATCGTGATCTAAGCAAGAGAACTTCTCTCGGCCCGCCTGATCCTTCAGCTCCATCACTATCAATTCTTCTTCTCTATTCAAGGTGATGCGCTTCGGGAGTAAGGGGCCCTGGTACTGCCAGCTGCGAGGCAGACCCTCAAAGCCGTTCGGTATTTTGCTCCTCAAGATAAAGAAGCGGTTCTTCCAATTTTTCAAGGAGGACGGCAGGTCGGTAAAAAGCCCACAATGGGGTTTCGCCTGGAAGAACCAATACTCATCGTCCTTTTGACGAGTCAGTCGATGTAGTTCGGCGAAAACCTTAGCTGTAGGTCTGATCCCTTTGGCTCGGCAAAGGCCTCTAAAGGCTACTAGGATCCGCCAGGAGTTCGGGTGAACTTGGGCTATGCACACTTGGTGATATTTTAAGACTTCCTTAAAGAAGTCGTCAAGAGGGAACCGCAGCCCGGCTTTCAACTGTTCTTCGTATACTATAATCATATCGTTCTCCTCAAAGAAATGATCGGCTTGGAGATCACCGTGACACCGGATAAGCTCGTATGAATCGGGCCGGATGTTATACTCCTGGCTGAATGACTGCAGGTCGGTTTCTTGCAAGATTGATGGCAGCTCGTCCATAGGAAGATTCTCTCTCCCTGAAGAAGGCGCATGCCTTGATGATGTTGTTTGCCCCTGAGCTGGGACGGAGACCCTAGGAGGTTCGGTTCGAGCGCTTGGCCCGACCACCTCTACTTCATCAGACGACCATGAAACGTGAACGGAAAGGGGGCTTGCCGCTCTCTGACCTTCGGCGCCGCTCATTTTCAAAGAAAGTAAAGAACTTAAACTAAAAGAGGATCAAAACCCTTACCGGAGTTTGATCGGTGTCGGAAGGACTTGAGAAAATGAGAGGATTTTGAAGATTGTCCGCGAGAAGGCTGAAAATGACATAAGGGAGCAACTAGCTAACCCTTCCCCTATTTATACCCGTCCAAGCATTTAATGCTCACGGAGCCCCAAGTGGCGCATCGGTCTGCGGGAATAGCCAGCTTTTCTGACACGTTTCACGAATATTCCAGAAATCCCTAGTAAAAGAGATCGGCTAGTTACAGATCGGTGAATTAAAGCGAATCAATTAAGGGTTGTTCAATTAAGAACCAGATCAGAAAAATACTTCAGAGATCAGAAAATAACTAATGCATCAATAATGAATAAATAATTGACAAAATAAAATCTTTATTTCCAAAAGATCGGATTACATCATTTGGGCGATCTCAAGATATCGGATTACATTTCCAAAAAGTTAGATTACATCATTTGGGCGATCTCAAGATCGAATTACATTAAAGATCTGATTACATCAAAAGACCGATCTCTAAAGATCAGCAAAACATCCTATCTAAAGGGTCTATGTCAAAGCCTAGATTGTGACTGATCCAAAGGGTGTCGTCGACCCGAACCGAGCCGCTGTCGGAACACCCAATGTGGAGGAAAGCCACTGTCGGAACACCCAATGTGGTGAGAAGCCGAATAAACTTGGAAGAGCAACCGCCAAGGGTCGGAACATTAGCGCTTTTCACCAAATCGTTCGCGATTATACCGCTCGAACGACTTGAGATCGCACGATCGAGGTCCGCGATCCAGACGGCACTGGTCGATTCTCTCACCATCATCAGATAAGGTTATCACGATTATTCGATCACCGGGATCGTAAATTTTCAGTCGGGGAATAAAGTGGTTCATCGGAAAGGGATCAAAAGCTACAAACGTGGTTTAACCATCACGAGCAACTAGAACAGAAAGTAAGAAGGAGAGAGGAAAATCGAATGAGGAAGTCTCTTCCGTCGTGGGTATATATAGGAGAAATCGTGCATTTATTGCTAAGCGTAAAACGGTTGACGCCGGAATCGAAGAGAAATTAATGCTTTGACCGGACCGAGCCTGATTAAGGAAAGGATCGGAATGATAGAGATCAGAAAGAGGGAAGACCGGTATGAAAGATCGAAAAGGGAGCGTTTCAAGAAGATCAGAAAGAGGGGAGATCGGAAGGTAAAGAGAATAAGACAAATCCCAATAACCGTCGCCGTAATCGTAACCAAGGTAGTTAAAGCGTTGCGCATTTAGATCTCTACCGCACGCCTGAGAATCGCCCACAATGCTGACAGGTGCCAGAGTATGTCATGACAGTCCTGTACATCCCAATCTCCACCATTGATCTCACTTGCAAGGACGAGTCCAGAGCCTTTAGATCAAAGAAGAAGACGACAAGACCGGCGCCTTTTATTCCCAGCCCTCAGATCGCCCAGGTCAACAAAATTTTGGGCCGTCATATTAGAAGAGAGAAAGGATGAATATTCTGAAGGGGATCTCAGTCGTCCATTTTGATTCTCTTTAATTTCTGAGCCTCAGATCATGTCCTTTGAAATCCTGACCCTCCATCTCCCTCAAAGTAGATCTTGACCCTCCAGGGGGAGCGCCCGGTTCCTATAAATACCTGCATGAAAATTGTTCAAAAGGGGAGGAAAAAAAAAAGAAGGTTGTTACTATAGCGGAAGAACTCTGAAATTTAATTCAGATCGTTACTCTGCTTTCATAAGAGGAACTTTTGGAACCAGTTTTCTGAAGTGTTTTCTTAAAAAGATTTTGAACACCGAAACTCTCCATTTTCGGTTCGTTCATTATCCCGTAACGCTCACATTTTCATTTTCTTGTTATCTTCATTTTCTCTTCCATCGTCCATGCTCAATCTCATTTAAACTCGGGTACAATTTTGACTCAATTGCATTTAGAGAAGCACTCTTTGTTCCAAGGCGAACCTTAGCCTCCCGGCTATCAACTCACAATCTTATTGCTATTTGTGATCTCGTAGTTATTTCAATAGATTTGGCTCCTTACAGGTAAGTGCTCATATTGCCTTTTTTATTAAGTGTTTGTTTTTATTTTACGCATTTCCATTGTTCTTTTTATGTATGTAATGTTCTCCAAGTTCATATTGTGCTAAAAAACCCAAAAAAAATGTTATTCCCGAGTTTACTTCTTTAGTGATCAGTCCATTCTTTTCGTTAATCTTTGTTATTCCTAAATGCAAGTTTTCTAGTCCCTAGTAGCGCATAAGTGATTGGATAAAACATAGGTAACTGTATTTTAAGGGTCTCTTTAAAAGAGAGGGTCTAAATAACACGTCAGGGAAATAGCAAAATTGAATTACTAGGCTGACGTAGAAGGCGATCCGGCATAATGCCATAAGGCGGAATAAAAACCAAATCTCAGGTAAGTAAAACGGAACAGATAGGATACTGGTAAGGCGACCACATGGGAGGTCGGTAAAATTCAGTCCGGCATCCCTTATTTAGTCACAAAGTACCAATGAGTTAAAAGAAGCCTTATTACGACCCTTGGCATCTTTGAATACTAGAACTCTTAAACTTAGGCTCTTATGATATATAGCCGTGATCAAATTTCGAAGAGATCGGAAGAGTCTTTATCCGAGTCCCATTGAAATAAAAGAGATCGGAGGAGAGTTCTTATCTGATTCTCACTTAAAAACTTTAACAAACATTTAAAAGAGATCGGAGGAGAGTTCTTATCCGATTCTCAACCCAAAATTTTTAATTAAAAGAGATCGGAGGAGAGTTCTTATCCGATTCTCAATCCAAAATTTTAAAAGTGATCGGAGAAGAGTTCTTATTCGATCCAAAATTCGAATCTTAATCTAAAAGAGATCGGAGGAGAGTTCTTATCCGATTCTCAAATTGAATTTTAACCAAATAGCCCCTTCAAACAAAATTAACATACAACAGTAACTCACTAAGGTTGTCTCATTTACTTATGTATCTGGGTAATTCGAATTTAGTGAAAAATCAAAGTTTCCTTTTCGTTAAAAGGATTGACATTTCCATTCAAGCCCTCCTAACTAATTTATAAAGGATGCAAAGTTAAATCTACTTACCCTTATTAAGGGACGAGGTGGGGTGCCTAACACCTTCCCCACCCATTTACGGACCCCGAACCTAGAATCTCTGTCTTGAAGTGGCTTCATTTCAATTTATTTTCACAAATGGTTTTCTTTAGTTTCCCTCAAAACTAAGGTGGCGACTCCTCACTCTCTCCCACTTCGGTGAGAGTTCGTTCAGGCGACCGCAAAACTCCTTGTGACAGCTTGGCGACTCCACTGGGGAGCTTATTTGTGACTTAACCCCGGTCTAGAGGTCCAAAAGTGGATTTAATTTTTCGATCAAATTATAGTTAGGTGGGCTCACTCGGCAATATTTTATGCGTTAATCGTTGATTATTCCTACTAACTGTTTCGCTTGTTTTGCTTGTTTTACTCCTTACAGTGCTCTTCGTTTAAAAAAAAAAAGAAAGAGAAAAGAAGAAAAATGGGAAAAATAAAATCCCCCTGAATAGGGAAGAGGTAAAGGTGTCCCTCCACACACTGAATACTCATACGATGTCCTCACACACTTAGGCCCTATACCAGGGCTTTCTTACCCTTTTAGGAAAGTAGGAGGGGGTCATGTAGCGGTACCCGTGGGTTCTACCCCGTTAGTATCCGTGAAGGCTTCTGCTCAAATTGAAACTCGTTCTATTCACCGTGATACCCGTGGAATTTTCCCGACAATATCATGGTTATAGAATGGGGCTCTGCTGTTTATAGTAGGGGCAATTTGGGAACCTGTGGCTTTTAGAAAATTAGATCCTGAGCTAAACTATCACGATAGCTGAAAGCCGTAGTAAGCTACCTTATAAGATAGAACTATCCAATTAGGTAGCACTCATCCGGTATCAGGAGTCTCCCTATTCTAGGACAAAAGGGGCATACTTACTCTTACCCTATTCTGCCTCGCCTTTTTGTTCGTTTTTGTGAGGGTAATCTTGAATTCTACTGAAACACCTACACATTTTCCTACTTTGATAAATGTGTATGTGTCACCCTGTCAACAGTATGATTCGAAATTACCCAAATTTATCTTGCTAACGAGTTTTTTCGCAGGCATCACCAAACCAAGAGTCTGTAAAAAGGATAGGCATCATTTTTATCATGGCATCTTCGAGTCAGTCGGCAGAAGAGGTTCAGAATGCTAAACTTTGGTCCAAATCAGCTCATAGTCCAGAACTCCCGCAAAATGGTGTTTCCAAGGCACATGCTAGCTTACTATCTTCATTGGATCTGAATAAAATTGAGGTCAGATTGAACAGCCTCGAGGGTTTGTCTAATGGTTGGAGGTCACTTCCCGATCAGGTCAAGGCACGATTTGAGGAGAAGTACGGGAGGATTGCGACCTTAATGCGGGTCAAGGTCCAAATCTCGGCATTAAAGGCCATGCTGTCGGTTTGGAGTCCTAAGTACGGGGTATTCTCTTTCAATGATATTGATACAGTTCCCACTATGGAAGAATATCAGGCATTACTAGGGATTCCTTATTCATCGCAGAATCGGATCTACCTACACCTCGAGCATAGGCAGACCTGGAAACGATTGGCACATATGTTGGGTACTTCCCCAGAAGAAGTAAAGTCAAAAGAAACTGTCAAAGGAAACACGCATGGTTGGTATTGGACACATCTCAAGAAGTGGTTAGATCAATACCTCCAAGAGAAACAGTGGGATCGAGCTTCAGTGGCACTCGCCTTGGGAATCTATGGCCTGATTTTGTTCCCGGGACCATTGGGAATCATAACCTGCAGCACGGTGGAAGTATTCTGGGCAGTAGAAAGGCAGGAGGTCAATCCGATACCGGCAATTCTTGCGGAGACCTTATTAACCCTTACCTACTGCAGACAACAGGGCAAAGGGTCCATTAAGTGTTGTTCTCAATTGTTATACCTCTGGATTATCAGTCACATGTGTCCTGTGGAGACAAAGGGATTGACTTGGTACCTTGACTAGCCTCCCATCGAGAAGATGACCCGGTTAGTAATCAATCCAAAGAATGAATAGCAGTGGCGGGAATGGATTTTGAGTTTCAATAGCCATGATTACTGTTGGAGGAAACTGTGGACGTCAGGCCAATCCGTTTTGATCAGCACGGGAGGTAATCAGTCGGTATCCCTAATCGGAGTAACCGGATACACAAGTTACACTCCGGCATTGGTAATGAGGCAGTTTGGCTCAACACAGTCCAGAATCAACATTGAAGAATACCACCAAGGTCATTTCTACCATGAGCTCAAGGAAGAGGAAGGGTTGAAAATGGCTCGCAGATCTTGGGAAAACATCTCTCTGATGGAAAGGTCGCCTAAAGGTCCAAGTGCCACACGCGATTATCTTGAATGGAGGGCTGACAGGGACCGAGAACACTCAACTACAGAATTCGAAGACAGCGACCCTCGCCGAAACGTCCTATTAGAAGAAGCTGATAATCGTCTGGTTGACTCACTACAAAAGGCAAATACCGAAAACTCACAACTGCAAGAACAAATAAAACAGTTGGAGGACCAACGGCAGAACCTTAAAAGAAAGGTGAGAAGACTCAGGGAAGAGGCAAGGGCCGAAAAGATGGGGTTCGAAGAGCAAGAGGTACGGTGGGAAAAGGAAAAAGACTCTCTCCAAGCTGTGGTAAAAGAAGTAGAAGTACAGAATAGTAAGCTTCAGGAAAAAATGAAATACCAAGAAATACTCGTTGAAGAGTATAAACAAGAAAACAAAAAGAAGAAGCTCGAATTGAAAGAACAGGCACTACTCATCAACGATATCTTGAAAGAGTGTGCTAAGGAAAGGAAAGAGAAAGAAAGACAAGCTGCTCTCTATCAAGAACTGAAAGAGAATGTTGACCAGCTGGAGAGAACGATAGCACAGGGAAAACAAGAACTATTACCTGAATTCGAATATGCTCTGAAAGCATTCGACCCTGCCAAGCAAGAAGAAAGGTTATATGAGTATCTCAGAAAATGTCATCTCATTATAAAGAATCTCCCAGAGCCTAGGCCGATGTAAAGAATACGGTGTACAAATTATTCAGTTAATGAAATGATTTTTAGACCATTGTTTAGTAAATTTGTGAATGAATAATATGACTCCTGTAGGAACTCCCTCGCTAGGGTTATGTGAAAAATTGAATGCGCTATATGGACAGGTATCATAAATGCGCATTCAATCCAGTCATTCGCAGTCAGACTATCGAATGATTCCATGATAAAGTTGATGCAATCATCCTTTCGCAAATTTCATTCTGGCTCCCAAATGCCACTGTATCCTTCGTCCGGACCAGGATTTTTAGTTTTTTTTACAAAATTCAAAATTCATTAAAACCTTTTTACTCCTTACAGGAAATCAACATTGCTTCAAACAAGGCAAGTCTGACCAAGCACACGGTTCAACCCAAGCGAGTGTACTTAACCAGATCTCGAACAAAGAAGATAATGGAAGATCAGGAACAAGTACAGAACCTACGAGGACAGGTTTCCGAACTGAAGGATCAGGTCTCAGAACTTATGAGACTAATGAAGGAAATATCCTAGAATAAACCCACAGCAGAGCCTAGCCTACCACTACCTCCTCCACCACCTCCAACAAATGATCCACACCAAGCTTCAACTTCTTTTACCTTTCAGTCACCTATTCCGGACCCGACAATCACTGTCAATCCGGCTACCATGAATAATGACCTACCTTACTCTCATTACCCAACCGTTTCAAACACCGACCCATACCCTTCAATTCTAATCCCTCCAGTTCACTCCACTCCTCACCTCCCAACTGGGGGAGCATTTCATGCAGTAGGAGGAGAAAATAAGACGAGAGAAAATGAGAAACTATTTGCTCTAGAAGAGAGATTGAGAGCGATCGAAGGACTAAATATGTATGGTTCAGTCGATGTGGCATCGCTTAGATTGGTTCCTGATGTGGTGATGCCGCCCAAGTTCAAGGTCCCTGATTTCGACAAGTACACTGGGAATTTAGACCCTCGCATTCACTTGGCCACCTATATCGCCAAGATGTCCGCCTTGACAGATGATGACAGACTGTTAGTCCACTTCTTTCATGAGAGCCTCTCCGAGGCAGCTCTGAGGTGGTGCATCTGGGCTGGACAGAGCAAATCAAGGCCTCGGAAAGATTTGGCGATGCTTTCTCAAACAAAGATAAGTTTAATTGCGATGTGGCCCCCACAAGGAGGGACCTCCAGAACCTGGTGCAGAAAGACAGGGAAAGCTTCAAGGAGTATGCCCAGAGATGGAGAGAAAAGGCGGCAGAAGTACACCCCCCGGTGACCGACAATGAGCTATGCTCTCTGTTCATCGAGACTTTGAAAGCTCCTTACTTCAACTTGATGATTGGAAACACTTCCAACAGCTTCTCAGACATCATCCAGGCTGGTGAGAGAATTGAAGCTAATTTAAGAATGGGACGACTGTAGGAGTTGGCTGAGAACCCTGCAAAGAAGACTGCCAATTTTAGCAAGAAAAAGGAGGGTGATGTGCATTCCATCACCTGGCAGAATAATTACTCCCCACTTCCCCAAAATAACTACCGGCCATATCCTTCCCCTCATGGCCAAACCATCGCAAACATTCCGCCTCCTTTCCCGAATTATCCACACCCGCGCCCACAGTATCCCCCACCTACAAATTACCAACCTAGACCACCTCCTCCTCCTGCTCAACCGAGACCACCACAAAACAATCCAAGACCCCCAAGAAACCCTGATCCACCTCTTCCCCTCCCGCTCAGTGAAATATACCGATACCTTGTCGGTATAAACCAGATAGTACCAGTTCCCCTAGACCCAATTCAGCCTCCATATCCCAAGTGGTATGATGCCACTGCCCATTGTGAGTATCATGGAGGGGCACAAGGGCATTCAACCGACAACTGCGGAGCACTCAGGGGGAGAGTGCACGCTTTAATTCGGAACAGATGGCTGAAAATTGAGGGAAATGGTTCCCTCCTCAATGTTACCTCAAACCCATTGCCCAACCATAATGAGGGCAATAGTGTAAACATGATAGAGCCAAAAGAAGAAGGGTCGACACCAGAAGTAGACCAGCTGATTCCTCACTTTGAGGAATTTTTGCCATGGCAATGAGGGAAGGGTACCTTTGTCTTCAGGTAACTGGATCAGAAAAGGGAACGGGATGTCCTTACCATGGAGGGGCAGCTAATCATGAGCTGCGGGGTTGTGAAGAGTTTAAGCGAGAGGTTCAGAACTTGTTATCCCTCAAAGTTCTGAGATGCCAGAAAAGGTCAAAAATGGAAGGGGGAGTGAACGCAGGTAGATTCAGCCAAAACGCTTCTACCTCTAAACCTAGAATCACTTTCTCACCCCCGGTAGCCTCACCGCCAGTAACGGTTATCCGAACTCCGCCTTAGCTCCCTGTCACCAATACTCACGCTATCCCTTGGAACTATAATTTCCAAGCTTTCACTCAAGGAGCGTCAAGCAGTACATCAGCTCCTAATCTTGCCTCACCTCCGGCACCACCAAAACCATGTTTTACTCCTCATGAGCATTTTAAAATGACTTATGCCGGACCTACTACCAGTACTACTCCCCAGGTTAATCTTCAGCCCATTGCTGCCACAAAATCCTCCTCGCTTGAGCAAGAAGTCGAGTTCATAACTCAAAGTGGGAGGTGTTACGGGAATGAAGAGAAAGAAAAGAGAAAAGGGAAAGTAAAGATGGGAGAGTCACTAAAGAATACTGAAGAGGAGGTTGAGAAAACAAAGGAAGTAGAGCCTGCCGGACATAAAGAAGAGGAGGAGCTGCTGCTCCAAATAATGAAACAGAGTGAGTATGATGTGGTAGAGCAGTTAAGAAAGACACCCTCCCGAATTTCACTGTTATCGTTGATCCTGAGCTCAGAAGTGCACCGACAAGCCTTGCAGAGAATCCTGGATCAGGCCTTTGTAAACCCCGACATCACTCCGGGGCAGTTTGAGAAGATAGTGGGACAAATCCAGGCATCCAGTTTTGTTACTTTCTCAGAAGACGAGATAGACCCTGCGGGTTTAAAGCACACTAAAGCTCTGCATGTAACAGTGAAATGTAAGGGTTGTATAGTAGCCAAGGTCCTTATTGATAACGAATCAGCCCTCAATGTACTGCCTAGTGCTACTTTGGCTAGGTTGCCAGTGGACCAATCAAATATACATCAAAGTGCTATGGTGGTAAGAGCCTTTGACGGTACCAGAAGAGAAGTGTTGGGAGATATTGATTTACCACTCCAAATTGGCGCATGCACCTTCAACGTCACATTCCAAGTGATGAATATTGAGCCGGCCTACACTATGTTGCTGGGGAGGCCTTGGATCCATTCTGCGAACGCCGTTCCCTCAACTCTACACCAAAAGATAAAATACATTATGGACGGCAAAATCATCACTGTAAGAGGAGAAGAAGCCATTTTGTTCACCAAGCCACAATCACTCCCTTATGTGGAAGCGGCCGAGGAGTCGTTGGAAAGTTCTTTCTAGGCCCTCGAATTACAAGAAACCAGAAAGGAGGGGGCTATGGCTATGGTGGCCAAAGTGATTTCAAGGAATGAATATCAAGAGGGCAAAGGCTTGGGCACCGCATTGCAAGGAATCGTTGAACCCATACCGGCTGTCCAGAAGATAGGCCGCTGTGGTTTGGGTTATGAGGAAGATGCCCTTATGGATGGGCGATTCTGGATGAGGAAAATGCTTCGGGATCAAAGGTTTGACCAGAAAATGGGAAAAGGGAAGGTAGTCCCTAGAATCGCGGAGATCTTCACCAAACCGGTCATTGAAAATCCGGCAGATGTGGAAGAATCACCTGATGAACCATCCATTGATGTCATCCACCTGGATTCCTTGTATGAAGCTCTGGTCTCGCCAATAGCTGAGGGGCAAGAACTGGACAACTGGACAGCAGAGGACATCCCTGTACTCAATTTCGAGTAAAGTACCTTTGGTTATCTACACTTGATCATTTTGTCCATGGTGGCAAGTGTAATACTGTAAATGGACCTTTTTCTTATGGCATAAATATTAATGAATTAATAGCGCATTTTAAATCCAATTCTCTCTTTCTTTCCTTTTGAATTCTATTCTTATAATATGTTCTATTTTCATTCAGGACCATTCGTCAATTAACACCTAATAATTCAATAGACTCAGAAATTCCTCTGGTTAATTTTGAAATCCCCATAACTGCCATTACTTCAAGTGAATCTGAGGAAGATCTTACAGAAGAAAGCAATGAAAAGGATGAACCCTCCCTAGTGCCTTGCGGAGACAAAACACGCACCATAAACTTAGGCACTGAAGAAGTAAAAAGGGAACTTAAGGTAGTGGAGAGTGAAGAATTGGGAGATATGATCAGTTTGCTTAGAGAATTCCTGGACGTATTTTCCTGGAGCTATGATGATATGGTTGGTTTGGACTCCTAGATAGTGGCACACAAAATTCCCCTTATTCCGGGGACAATCCCGGTGAAACAGAAACTAAGAAGAATGAATCCTGACACACTGCTCAAAGTTCGGGATGAAGTCAAGAGACAGTATGATGCTGGGTTCCTGGAAGTAGTCAAATATCCCCAATGGATAGCTAACGTTGTCCTGGTAATGAAGAAGGACGAGAGAGTTAGGGTGTGCGTTGATTACAGGGATCTTAATAGAGCAAGCTTAAAGGATGATTTCCCTCTCCCCCATATTGATGTGTTAGTAGACAATGCTGCGGGATTGGGCAGGTGTTCATGCATTGATGGGGCATCTGGGTACAATCAAATCCCAATGGATGAGGAAGACAAAGAGAAAACCGCTTTTATCACTCAATAGAGAGTATTTTGTTATCGGGTCATGCCTTTCGGATTGAAGAATGCCGGGGCTACCTATCAACGCGCTATGGTCACATTATTCCACGATATGATGCATAAAGAAGTGGAGGTGTACGTGGATGATATGATCATCAAATCTAGGGGAGAAGAGAGCCACGTGCAGGTGATGAGGAAGGTATTTGAGAGACTCAGGAAATATCAGTTGAAACTGAACCCTACCAAATGCATATTCGGAGCTAGGTCCGGGAAATTGTTGGGATTCATAGTGAGCGAGAAGGGAATAGAGGTAGATCCAGACAAGGTTCGAGCTATTCAAGAGATGCCATCCCCAAGAACAGAAAGGGAGGTACACAGTTTCCTGGGAAAATTGAACTACATATCAAGGTTTATTTCCAATCTCACCGCTAAGGCCGAGCCTATTTTCGATCGCCCAAAGAACAACACCACTCAATGGGATTCAGTTTGTCAAGAGGCTTTCGAGACAATCAAGCAGTATCTGCCAAGCCCACCAGTATTGGTTCCACCCGTGGCGGGGAGGCCTCTGATCCTGTATATGGCAGTCCAACAGAACTCGATGGGATGTGTTTTGGGACAACAAGATGATGCTGGCCGAAAAGAGATGGCTATTTATTACCTGAGCAAAAAGTTCAATGATTGTGAGTCAAGGTACTCTTTCTTAGAAAAGACTTGCTACGCGTTAGCTTGGACAGCAAATCGCCTCAAACACTACATGTTGAATCACAAGACATGGCTCATCTCCAGGATTGATCCTATCAAATATGTATTCAAAAGCCCATTTGTGCCAGGTAGGATAGCCAAGTGGCAGGTCATACTCTCCCAATATGACATAGTCTATATGACCCGAAAGGCGGTGAAAGGTAGCGTGATCGCTGACCTCCTAGCAGAAAATCCTATCCAGGATTATGAAGCTCTGGATTTTGAGTTCCCTGATGAGCATATTAATGAAGTAGACTGCGAAGAAGAGGGGCCAGCCAATGTATGGGAAATGTATTTCGACGGAGCTATCAATTTGTCCGGTAATGGAATTGGAGCTGTATTGATATCCCCAGATGGAAAACACTTTTCGATAGCTGTCAAGTTGAGATTTGACTGCACCAACAACGTCGCGGAATACGAAGCTTGTGTGATGGGTCTACAGGCTGCCATCGAAATGAAAATCAGGAAGTTGGAGGTATATGGAGACTCAGCCCTGATTATTTATCAAGTCAAAGGAGAATGGCAAACTAAGGATCCGAAGCTGATCCCATATCAGAAGTACTTACTGGAGCTGATTAAGAAATTCGAAGAAATCTCTTTCACTCATCTTAGTAGAGACAAGAATCAATTTGCTGATGCCTTAGCTACTCTAGCTGTTATGGCTCAAATCGAAGAAAGGCAGATGACTCAGATATTGAAGATTAAGGCAAGGAATGAACCAGCTTATTGCTTCATGATTGAAGGAGAACCCGATGGTAAACCTTGGTATCATGACATCCTGGTCTACTGCAGAACCAGAGAATTCCCTTCGGGGGCAAGCAAAAACGAAAAGAGGATGATTCGGAGATTAGCATTGGGATACTTCCCCAGTGGAGAAACCCTATACAAGAGGAGCTCCAACGGCGAATTGTTGAAATGTGTGGATGCAAAAGAGGCGAAGAGAATCCTTTTTGAGACTCATGAGGGAAATTATGCAACCCATGCCAATGGGCACATGATGGCTAAGCAAATCATGCAACGTGGGTATTTTTGGACCACAATGGAAAAGGATTGCATCGAGTATTTCCGAAAGTGCCATAAGTGTCAGATTTATGCGGATCCGATAAATGTGCCACCTCACAAGTTGTTCAACCTTGTCTCACCGTGGCCTTTCGCAATGTGGGGCATCGATGCTATTGGTCCCATCAACCCTAAGGCATCCAATGGGCACAGGTTTATCCTGGTAGCAATTGACTATTTTTCTAAATGGGTCGAAGCCACGTCATACGCCCATGTTACACAGAACACGTTTCTCAAATTCCTCAGAAGCAATATCATCTGCCGGCATGGTCTCCCCAATGAAATCGTCACTGACAACGCCAAGAATCTCAATGGTCCAAAGATTCAAAAATTTTATGATTAATACAAAATCCGACATCTCAATTCCTCCCCATACCGTCCCCAGATGAATGGAAAGGTGGAAGCCGCAAACAAAAATCTAAAGAGGATAATCCGGAAAATGACGGTCACATATAGGGATTGGCATGATATGCTTCCCTACGCTCTTCACGCATACCGGACTTCTGTAAGAACCTCAACCGGGGCAACTCCATACTCACCGTTTACGGATGGAAGCGATACCTATTGAAGTTGAAATTCCTTCCCTAAGGATTCTGAAGGAATCAGGGATTGATGAGTCAGAATGGATCCAGTCAAGGTTGGATCAGTTAAACTTGCTGGATGAGAAAAGGTTAACAGCGGCATGTCATGGGCAATTATACCAGAGGAGAATGGCTAGGGCATTTGACAAAAGCGTTCGCCCACGCGAATTCCAACCCGGGGACCTAGTTCTGAAGAAAGTGCTGCCGAATCAAAACGATCCCCGGGGCAAATGGTCACCAACCTACGAGGGACCTTATGTGGTTAAAAAGGCATTTTCTGGAGGAGCCTTGATCTTGACCCACATGGACGGTGAAGAATTTCCAAGACCTGTGAATGCTGACACCGTCAAGAGATACTATGCCTAAAAAAAAAAAAAAAAAAAGTAGGAGTGAAAACCTGAAAGGGCGCTCCTAGCAAAATGTGTGAAAGAAGGCGAAAACCCCGAAGGAGCGCTTTTTGTAAAATGAGTGAAGGATGAAAACCCGAAAGGGCGTCCTGAAAAGAGCACGGAAAAAGAAGAGGGGCTAGGGGTGAAAACCCGAAAGGGTGTCCCAAGAACCAAAATGGAGAAATAAGGAAGGGGGCATGAAACCGAGGATGGAGAGGAAACCGTCACGGCATGAGGCTTCAGAGAACTTGAAATAATGGCAGTTAAGGGATTTCAAAGCCAACCACAAGGAATATGTGAGATCTATCCTTATACCCTTTTCCTTTGAAACTCTATCTTTGTTTTTATTAAAGCTATAATAAAGTCATACTTCGTTCCCTATGTTTTTATCTTCCCTTTATACTCACTCTTTAACATTATTTTTTTGCAATCTCGTTATTTAATGCGCTATTAATCAGTTAAAATTTTTGCCATAAGATTAAGATTTGACAATTGATAACCTCACGTACTTTACTATGAGATTTGCAGGGAATGACCTAGAAAAAAAAAAAAAAGTGGTAGGAGTGAAAACCCGAAAGGGCGCTCCTAGCAAAATGTGTGAAAGAAGGCGAAAACCCCGAAGGGGCGCCTTCTGTAAAATGAGTGAAGGATGAAAACCCGAAAGGGCATCCTTAAAAGAGCGAGCAAAAAAAAAAAAAAAAAAAACAAGAGGTGAAAACCCAGAAGGGCGCTTCTAGACAAAGGGGAAGTGAGAACCCGCAAGGGCGCTTTTCGGGAGAAAGTCAAAAAAAAGAAATGGGGCATTTGAAGAAATGAGGTCATAGGTCAACTCATCCTCCATTCATCATTGGCCTTCGGGATTCTGTTAAGTACACTTCATTGGGGAAGAACCTCTTGTGTCTAGATTAGGCTTGCTTTGTAAGTGCAATTTACATTTCCTGTTATCAACCTCTGGTTCCTTGATCTAAGTTGATTTTAATTTCCAGTAATTTAAATTTCTGTTATCAACCTCTGGTTCCTTGATCTAAGTTGATTTTAATTTCCAGCAATTTACATTTCCTGTTATCAACCTCTGGTTCCTCGATCTAAGTTGATTTTAATTTCCTGTTATCAACCTCTGGTTCCTTGATCTAAGTTGATTTTAATTTCATGCAATTTACATTTCCTGTTATCAACCTCTGGTTCCTTGATCTAAGTTGATTTTAATTTCCAGCAATTTACATTTCCTGTTATCAACCTCTGGTTCCTTGATCTAAGTTGATTTTAATTTCCAGCAATTTACATTTCCTGTTATCAACCTCTGGTTCCTTGATCTAAGTTGATTTTAATTTCATGCAATTTACATTTCCTGTTATCAACCTCTGGTTCCTTGATCTAAGTTGATTTTAATTTCATGCAATTTACATTTCCTGTTATCAACCTCTGGTTCCTTGATCTAAGTTGATTTTAATTTCATGCAATTTACATTTCCTGTTATCAACCTCTGGTTCCTCGATCTAAGTTGATTTTAATTTTATGCAATTTACATTTCCTGTTATCAACCTCTGGTTCCTCGATCTAAGTTGATTTTAATTTCATGCAATTTAAATTTCCTGTTATCAACCTCTGGTTCATTGATCTAAGTTGATTTTAATTTCATGCAATTTACATTTCCTGTTATCAACCTCTGGTTCCTCAATCTAAGTTGATTTTAATTTCGTGTTATCAACCTTTGGTTCCTTGATCTAAGTTGATTTTAATTTCATGCAATTTACATTTCCTGTTATCAACCTCTGGTTCCTCAATCTAAGTTGATTTTAATTTCATGCAATTTAAATTTCTGTTATCAACCTCTGGTTCCTTGATCTAAGTTGATTTTAATTTCCAGCAATTTACATTTCCTGTTATCAACCTCTGGTTCCTTGATCCAAGTTGATTTTAATTTAACTTCTGTTGCCGATTTCTAGGTCACTAACTTAGGTATGTTTTAGTTCCCTAACTTTGAACACCTAATCGTCCAAAATATGGGTCTGAATCTTTACATAATTCCTACATGGGAAAATTTTTCCTTTAATAGAAATTATGTAAAGAGGGCCAGCTGTCGACACCATATTTTGGCCGATCCCCAGAATCAATAAACTTTGAAACCGATCCCCATAATCAATAAACTTCGAAACCGATCCCCAGCACTAAGTCTCCCTTTGCCAACCAATTACATTTCCGACCTCTCCTTGCCATTTAACCACATTTCCGATCTCTCTTCACAGAGAATTGAATCAATGCTAAGCCCTCGTATCAGTTAAAGCCTTACCGGTCTCTCAAGTCACTCACTGATCTCTCGAGCCAATTGTCAAATTTCCTGACCAGTCAACTACATTCCCGATCTCTTTTGTCAAACAAAATTGAACCAACACTAGATCTTTATGTCACCAGTTTTATTGCCGACCTCCCTTTTCAAAGTTTAGGAATAATCAAGTTAAAGTGTTGATCCGGTTTAATAATGATTTCGATCTTAAATGTTCAAGCCAAATTTCTAATTTTAATCAAGTCCCGTTTAGCGTTGGTTCTCTACCGATCTCATGCTCATTGTGTTTTCCGATCTCTCACACTTAGGTTAATAATCACTTTCAGTTATTTCAACATACTCAGACAATCAAGTGTTTAATAATTTAGAAATTTTTCGATCACAACCATTCATCGAACAAAAGAGGCATTCCATTTCATTTCATTTCAAGAATTTGTACAAGTTATTCAGCTGGAGGATCACCCCCAGCCTGATCTACATTTTGTCCGTCTCCCTCACCCTCGGCCTCCTCCTTACTATCCTCGCCTTCGTCTTGGGGAGCCAGGTCGGCCATCCAGGAGAAGTCCTCCTCGGGATAACGCTTCTTTAGCTCAGCCAAAAGATCCCTGTGGGCATTCACATAAGCACCAGCCACTCCTGTCACCATCTCTTCTTCTTTCACCTTGAGCTCCTCAGTAAGGAGAGCGAGGCGAGCAACTTCATCGGTCCGAAGCGCCTGAACTTTTCCAGAATACGGGTTCGCTCAGCCAGAACACGAGTCTGCTTGGTTAGCTTATCCTCGTAAAGTTTGATCTGCCCCTCAATATCGGATATATAGTTCTGAGCGGATGAAATCTGGGATCGGAGGGAAGACACTTCATGACTCTTCTGCTCGACCTCCTTACCCAGGCGGTGAGCCTTTTCTTGCACAATGTGCTGATTCACTAAGCACTCTACGTTCAGACTCATGGACCGGGTTAGGATGTCATCAAGATGGTCCGGAGATAGCCTATCCCGATCCTCCCGGAGACAAATGGAAGCTCCCAGAACCTTAGCTAAATCCGGATTCTCTCGAATGGTTCTATTCTTCTCCAAAGACTGAATCAGCACTTGGGTGCCCCGGGAAAGGGCTCTCACACCGGATTGGGAAGGGCCCCTTTCCGTTCTCGGAGCAACTGGGGGAGGTGGAGGAGGCTCCTCTTGGTGAGGAGGAGATCGCATCGCTTCAACATTAGGGATCGGCTGCCCTGAAGGTTGAGATGAACCCCCTTGCATCTCCTCAGCTTCATGACCGGGGGTCTGGAGCAGTTCAGATCGCTTCATCTCCCGTACCTTTCGAGAGATCTCTCTTTTTCGCTTCCGGCTCTCCTTGGAAGCTTCGTCTCTCACCATACCTGCACAAAGAAAAGGTCAGTGAGATCGCTAAGGCTCAAGGATCATAGATATAGAAAGTACCGAGTCCGAGGTCAGAGAGCTGAAGCCCCCGATCTTGACCAGTGAGCAGCTGCATGGTCCAATGGTGCAGTTCGGCAGTTACTGCATCTAAGCAAGAGAACTTCTCTCGGCCCGCCTGATCCTTCAGCTCCATCACTATCAATTCTTCTTCTCTATTCAAGGTGATGCGCTTCGGGAGTAAGGGGCCCTGGTACTGCCAGCTGCGAGGCAGACCCTCAAAGCCGTTCGGTATTTTGCTCCTCAAGATAAAGAAGCGGTTCTTCCAATTTTTCAGGGAGGACGGCAGGTCGGTAAAAAGCCCACAATGGGGTTTCGCCTGGAAGAACCAATACTCATCGTCCTTTCGACGAGTCAGTCGATGTAGTTCGGTGAAAACCTTAGCTGTAGGTCTGATCCCTTTGGCTGGGCAAAGGCCTCTAAAGGCTACTAGGATCCGCCAGGAGTTCGGGTGAACTTGGGCTATGCACACTTGGTGATATTTTAAGACTTCCTTAAAGAAGTCGTCAAGAGGGAACCACAGCTCGGCTTTCAACTGTTCTTCGTATACTATAATCATATCGTTCTCCTCAAAGAAATGATCGGCTCGGAGATCGCCGTGACACCGGATAAGCTCGTATGAATCGGGCCGGATGTTATACTCCTGGCTGAATGACTACAGGTCGGTTTCTTGCAAGATTGATGGCAGCTCGTCCATAGGAAGATTCTCTCTCCATGAAGAAGGCGCATGCCTTGATGATGTTGTTTGCCCCTGAGCTGGGACGGAGACCCTAGGAGGTTCGGTTCAAGCGCTTGGCCCGACCACCTCTACTTCATCAGACGACCATGAAACGTGAACGGAAAGGGGGCTTGCCGCTCTCTGACCTTCGGCGCCGCTCATTTTCAAAGAAAGTAAAGAACTTAAACTAAAAGAGGATCAAAACCCTTACCGGAGCTTGATCAGTGTCGGAAGGACTTGAGAAAATGAGAGGATTTTGAAGATTGTCCGCGAGAAGGCTGAAAATGACATAAGGGAGCAACTGGCTAACCCTTCCCCTATTTATACCCGTTCGAGCATTTAATGCTCATGGAGCCCCAAGCGGCGCATCGGTCTGTGGGAATAGCCAGCTTTTCTGACACGTTTCACGAATATTCCAGAAATCCCTAGTAAAAGAGATCGGCTAGTTACAGATCGGTGAATTAAAGCGAATCAATTAAGGGTTGTTCATTTAAGAACCAGATCGGAAAAATACTTTAGAGATCGGAAAATAACTAATGCATCAATAATGAATAAATAATTGACAAAATAAAATCTTTATTTCCAAAAGATCGGATTACATCATTTTGGCGATCTCAAGAGATCGGATTACATTTCCAAAAAGTCAGATTACATCATTTGGGCGATCTCAAGATCGGATTACATTAAAGATCTGATTACATCAAAAGGCCGATCTCTAAAGATCAGCGGAACATCCTATCTAAAGGGCCTATGTCAAAGCCTACATTGTGACTGATCCAAAGGGTGTCATCAACCAGAACCGAGCCGCTGTCGGAACACCCAATGTGGTGAGAAGCCGAATAAACTTGGAAAAGCAACCGCCAAGGGTCGGCAAAACATTAGCAGTTTTCTCAGCTGAAATCAGTTCGCCGATTATACCGGTCGAACGACTCGAGATCGGCACGATCGAGGTCCGCGATCCAGATCGGTTAATTGGTCCTGTTCTCTCACCATCATCAGATAAGGTTATCACGATTATTCGATCACCGGGATCATAAATTTTCAGTCGGGGAATAAAGTGGTTCATCGAAAAGGGATCAAAAGCTACAAACGTGGCCGGAACTACTGCCGAAGCAGCTAGAACAGGAAAGTAAGAAGGGAGAGAGGAAAATCGAATGAGGGAAGTCTCTTCTGTCAGGGGTATATATAGGGAGAAATCAGGCATTTATTGCTAAGCAGAAAACGAAGCGGACGCTTCGGGAATCGAAGAGAAATTAATGCTTTGACCGGACCGGGCCTGATTAAGGAAAGGATCGGAATGATAGAGATCAGAAAGAGGGAAGACCGGTATGAAAGATCGAAAAGGGAGCGTGTCAAGAAGATCAGAAAGAGGGGAGATCGGAAGGCAAAGAGAATAAGACAAATCCCAATAACCGTCGTCAGAATCAGAACCAAAGTAGTTAAAGCGTTGCAGACGAGATCTCTACCGCACGCTTGAGAATCGCCCACAATGCTGACAGGTGCCAGAGTATGTCATGACAGTCCTGTACATCTCAATCTCCACCGTTGATCTCACTTGCAAGGACGAGTCCAGAGCCTTTAGATCAAAGAAGAAGACGACAAGATCGGCGCCTTTTATTCCCAGCCCTCGGATCGCCCAGGTCAACAAAATTTTGGGCCGTCAGATTAGAAGAGAGAAAGGACGAATATTCTGAAGGGGATCTCAGCCGTCCGTTTTGATTCTCTTTAATTTCTGAGCCTCAGATCATGTCCTTTGAAATCCTGACCCTCCATCTCCCTTAAAGTAGATCTTGACCCTCCAGGGGGAGCGCCCGGTTCCTATAAATACCTGCATGAAAATTGTTCAAAAGGGGAGAAAAAAAAAAGAAGGTTGTTACTATAGCGGAAGAACTCTGAAATTTAATTCAGATCGTTACTCTGCTTTCATAAGAAGAACTTTTGGAACCAGTTTTCTGAAGTGTTTTCTTAAAAAGATTTTGAACACCGAAACTCTCCATTTTCGGCTCGTTCATTATCCCGTAACGCTCACAGTTTCATTTCCTTGTTATCTTCATTTTCTCTTCCATAGTCCATGCTCAATCTCATTTAAACTCGGGTACAATTCTGACTCAATTGCATTTGGAGAAGCACTCTTTGTTCCAAGGCGAACCTTAGCCTCCCGGCTATCAACTCGCAATCTCATTGCTATTTGTGATTTCGTAGTTATTTCAATAGATTTGGCTCCTTACAGGTAAGTGCTCATATTGCCGTTTTTATTAAGTGTTTGTTTTTATTTTACGCATTTCCATTGTTCTTTTTCTGTACTTAATATTCTCCAAGTTCATATTGTGCTAAAAAAAAAAACTAAAAAATGTTATTCCCGAGTTTACTTCTTTAGTGATCAGTCCATTCTTTTCGTTAATCTTTGTTATTCCTAAATGCAAGTCTTCTAGTCCCTAGTGGCGCATAAGTGGTTGGATAAAACATAGGTAACCGTGCTTTAAGGGTCTCTTTAAAAGAGAGGGTCTAAATAACACGTCAGGGAAAAAAGCAAAATTGAATTACTAGGCTGACGTAGAAGGCGATCCGGCATAATGCCATAAGGCGGAATAAAAACCAAATCTCAGATCAGTAAAAATGGAACAGATAGGATATTGGTTAGGCGACCACTCAGGAGGTCGGTAAAATTCAGTCCGGCATCCCTTATTTAGTCACAAAGTACCAATGAGTTAAAAGAAGCCTTATTACGACCCTTGGCATCTTTGAATACTAGAACTCTTAAACTTAGGCTCTTATGATATATATAGCTGTGATCAAATTTCGAAGAGATCAGAAGAGTCTTTATCCGAGTCCCATTAAAATAAAAGAGATTGGAGGAGAGTTCTTATCTGGTTCTCACTTAAAAACTTTAACAAACATTTAAAAGAGATCGGAGGAGAGTTCTTATCCGATTCTCAACCCAAAATTTTTAATTAAAAGAGATCGGAGGAGAGTTCTTATCCGATTCTCAATCCAAAATTTTAAAAGTGATCGGAGAAGAGTTCTTATTCGATCCAAAATTCGAATCTTAATCTAAAAGAGATCGGAGGAGAGTTCTTATCCGATTCTCAAATTGAATTTTAACCAAATAGCCCCTTCAAACAAAATTAACATACAACAGTAACTCACTAAGGTTGTCTCATTTACTTATGTATCTGGGTAATTCAAATTTAGTGAAAAATCAAAGTTTCCTTTTCGTTAAAAGGATTAACATTTCCATTCAAGCCCTCCTAACTAATTTATAAAGGATGCAAAGTTAAATCTACTTACCCTTATTAAGGGACGAGGTGGGGTGCCTAACACCTTCCCCACCCGTTTACGGACCCCGAACCTAGAATCTCTGTCTTGAAGTGGTTTGATTTCAATTTATTTTCACAAATGGTTTTCTTTAGTTTCCCTCAAAACTAAGGTGGCGACTCCTCACTCTCTCCCACTTCGGTGAGGGTTCGTTCAGGCGACCGCAAAACTCCTTGCGACACTCACATAAGCGGGAAAAGTGAGGAATCGCCACTTTTTAATGAAAAGATATTAATTTAATTGTCACAAAAATTGCTAAGCAACATGATTAATGAATGATTAATAATAGTAATATAGTTTTTAGAAAAATAAAATAAATTCTGTGCTTTTATCTTGTTTCTTCTTAGCATAGAGTTGGATTGGTTAGATATTTTGATCTCAGACTTTAATAACTTTTGGTCACAAAGTATTACTTTTGAAAATATCATTCTCTGAAAAGCATGTGAAATAAAAAATAGAATTATTTAAAGGTGTATAATTTTTTTCTATTTGTGTTATTTTCTTTATTTTTATTCAATTATTTTCCCTGAGGGTAATATATAAAAATTTCAAAAATTAGTAATTCTTTCTTTTCTTTATGTAAATCATATTTATCTGGATGTATAATTTAACATGAATAAAATAAATATTTTTATTTGCTATTTAATAAATTAGATATAATTTGTCATAATAATTTTATAAATAATTTATAATATTTGACTAGATAAAATGACAAAAGAAAGTGAAACTTTATAATGTGGAATTGTGGAAAAAGACAAAAAGGTTGCAGACTTGATTTAATTGGGGATGGTCCATAAAATAGATATACCAACAAGAGCCTTGGCCTTTCTCTCATGAGTCATGACTATTCTTTAATATGGGATAAAGATGGCTAATCTTTAATGTGGGATAAAGATTCACAACAGTCTTTCTCTCTTGCTTCGTGACTAATCTTTAATCAGGATAAAGATTCACAACACAACACTTCCCTATCAAGTATAATTATATAATTATTATTAATTTAATGTGAACTTAATTTAAATAATGTTATGAATAGTTAAAACCTATAATTAAAAATAAGACTTTAAAATCATATTAAATTTAAATAGAATATTAAGTAAATTATATATTAATTTATTTAATATAATTTTTTAATTATTGTTATTTTTTTATAAATCAATAATAATAATTATTAATATTATTACTATACATTAATTTTATAATAATAAAATTAATATCATTATAAAATTGTTACTATTTGTGACATTATGTATTGTTTTATTAAAATAAGTTGTTTTTGCTGTATAAATAAGACATATGTAATCAGATACAAATCGTTATAGTGACTGGTGGCGCCACAGCCCCCAAAAATTTCAAAATTTTATTATTTAATATGGGGGCCCCTGCCCCAATATTTGTGGCCCCCCGAAGTGTGGAATACATCTATCAAGGAGAATATTGACTTTGTTAAAATTTTTAATAGTGATTTATTATCATTATAATAAAAGATAAATTTAATTGATTATTAAAAATTAATTTATTTTAAATTTCATTATTTAAATTAATTTTAAAATTTATTTAAATTTAAAATTCTTAACTTTATTTATACTTAAATTTTTATTTAATTAAGTTTTTTATTATAATTCAAAATAAAATTTCACAAAAAATAACTATAATAAAATTTTGATGGTTTCCAGATCGAACTTGTAGAAAAATTATGTAGCCGAATAGTAGTAGATTATCACCGAATGGAGTATGCTTCTTAATAAAAAGTTAACTCAAATGATCTGTCAATACGATCAGGTCTTTTAATTTGAAATATATTGTAAGTAGTTTATCTTAAATTTTCTTATATAGAATTTTGTTAATATGAAATTTTATACTTTTGTTTTATATTTTATCTCTATGAAACGAAAGGTCTATATTTTATTTATTTTTTTTAAATTGCACAATAATTGTATGCCTAAGGACAAAAAATGACAAGGCAGGATATAATACTCAATTATTTTGATTTAGAATAAATTATCATTTAATTATTGTAATTTATTATAATTAATGAGTAATTCCTTGTAATTAGTAATTCTGATGAGTAAATCTTTATATATTTATTTTTGTTAATTAATTAATTATTCTTATCTAAATTATCCTGTTGAAGACATTAAAAAAAAACACCATCACACATTCATAACATTTATCATTTCTCCCTCCCTCTCATCTTTTTGCAATTTTGCTTCTCTCTCTCCTCAACGTAAAATATTATATGATTTAAAGAAAATTTATATAATTAATTGTTTAACTTACGTAAGTTTTTATTGAAATAAGCAAAACTTCCTTCCTTTATATAAATCAGTGTATGTATTGAGTTATATAATTTTTTTGGAAATAATTTATTTAAGAAAATGGATAATTTACACATTTTTATGAAAAAATTACAAACCATTTTAAAAAAATTGCATAAGTGGGACAATAAATGTTAAATTTAGCAGCCAAAATTTTATTACTAAAAGTATAAAATTTGTTGTGATATGTTTGTAACAGCAATACATCAATTAATGTATCTTATTATTATAAAATTATGGACATAGGTATTTTACAATAAACTTATTATTACTGTAAAAAAAATTATTATTGCTGTTAAAAATTTATTAATGGTAACAATAATGATTACCATATCTTTTTTATGTGCAATTAATAATAATTGCTTATATTATTACTGTATGTTAATTTTATAAAAGCAACTGTAAAATACCGCTAATTCTAATATTTATTGTAGTAATCTTATGTAATGCTTTATTAAAATAAGTAGTTTTTCCCTTCCCTTGTGTAAATTGGTGTATGTAACTTTTCTAGCTAGAAACAATTTATATAAGAAAATAGATAATTTGTATATTTTAATGACATAATTATATGACTGAATGAAAAATTACATAATTTATTAAATTATGTAATTATCCATTAAAATAAGTAATTCTTTCTTTTCCTTATGTAAATCATATTTATCTGGATGTATAATTTAAGATGAATAAAATGAATATTTTACAACAATCAATGAAAGAATTTTGCTATTTAATAAATTAGATATAATTTCTCATAATAATTTTATAAATAATTATAATATCTGACTAGATAAAATGATAGAAGAAAACGAAATTTATAATGTGAAACTGTGGAAAAAGACTAAAAGGTGTGCAGGTTGCAGACTTGATTAATTGGGAATGGCCATAAAGTAGATATACCAACCAGAGTCTTGGCTTTTCTCTCCCGAGTCATAGTCTTTCTCTCATGAGTCAAGGCTAATATTTAATGTGAGATAATGACGGGTAATCTTTAATGTGGGATAAGATTCACAAAGGCCTTTCTTTCATGAGTCATGGCTAATCTTTAATATGGGATAAAGATGGCTAGTCTTTAATATGGGATGGAGATTCACAACACTTTCCTATCAAGTATAATTATATGGTTGTCATTTAATAATTAGTTATTATTAATTTAATACGAGCACAATTTATATAATCTTATGGATAGCTGATTAGAGAGAGTATTAAGCAAATTATATATTAATTCATTTAATATGATTTTTTAATTATTTTCATTTTTTATATATCAATAATAATAATTATTAATATTATTACTATAACTTTGCCTAAGTCGTTTGCACTTAGCTAATCTTAAACCCGGATAAAGGAGAAGGGTTACGGTAGGTGACAACCAGCGTAAAAATTTCGTCACATCTTATGATATGGATTCAAATGATATAAACGTTTGGGCATCCTCTACTTACAACGCACTACATTGGAGCCTTGGTGTAGTGAGAAATATGCAAGGGTGTAAAGCGTTCACCGAAAATGACGCGCTATGCCGGTGGCCGAGTGTACTGTTAAATGAGCAAGGATTCCCACATAATGGACGGGTGTAGATAAAGAAGTTAGTTCATATGACAAATAGTAGAACAGATAGTGGAATAGAACACCAGATAGACATAGAGAATAATAGAAAATATCATAGAAGGAGATCATGTAACGCCCTCACCAAAGGTAGTCCGTACATTTTACTGTTCTGATCACTAATATCTGTTCGGACAGTCAAAATGTTTGGAACTACACCTAGACTATAGTGAGGAGGCATAAATTGAAGAAATAAATGTTAAGAAAATATAGGAAAAATGTAGAGAAAAAAATAAATTAAAGTTTAGAGAAAAAATAATAAAAATAACCCAATATGCACTACTAAGGGCATTTTGGTCATTTCACCTCCAAAGGTGAATTTTGACCTAAATGTCAAAATAAAAAAAAATTAGAGAATAAAATAATTAACATTAATTAAAATTATGAAATAGATTAGGAAAATGAGAAGAGAAAAGAAAAGAAAAGAAAGGAAAAGAAAGGAAAAGAAAAGAAAAGAAAAGAAAAAGCTTAGTAAAATTCAAAAAAAAAATATAAATAGACACAAGAAGACAAACCCCACCAACCAATTCTTCTTCTTCCTCTTCTCTCTCTTTTTGGCTGCACATTGGTTCCTTCTTCTACCATTTTCTTTCAAGCTTCAAGCTTGAATTCCTCTTTATCCATCCACCAAAACCCATGGTCCCCTTCATTAAAAATTTAGCCCACATCATAAGGAAAGCTCTAGGTACCCATAGGGAGAAGGAAAGTTGAAGTTTTGGGAAAATTTTCAAGTTGGGTCACAAGAGGTTAGTGCTTTTCTCCCTTCTTTCTTCTTTTAATACTTGAAAGTGACTTGAGATAAATGGAAATTTCAAGAAATTAACAAGAAATTCATGAACCCATGATGTCCCCAAATTTTGGCAGCCATGAAATGTGTTGGGCTTTATTGTGTTCAAATAATGTAAATGAGTTTAGAGATGATGATTGATATGATTATATGTATGAGAAGTGAAAAGGGATTGAATTGATTGAGTTTGAAACTTGAAAATTAGGGTTTGTGTACATGACTTGGAGATTTTATGTAAATGCTTGAAATTTGACCTAATTGGGATGAGATTGTTGCTTATAGAAGTGTATTGCATGCAAATTGAAGTAAGGAAGTTGGAGAAGATTGAGTTTTGGAAGTATCAATTTTCTGCAGGTTTGGACTCAATGAGTCCAGTGGGTTTATTGACCCATAACTGAAAATGTGTGACTCTAATTGGTATGAGGCCAATTGGAGGTGAAATTAGACTCAACATAGCCCATTTTCCATGAAGAAACCATGCTCAAATTCTGTCCAAAACTTGACCTAAATACTACCCAAATCCGGATTACCCTGCACCAAACCTAGAAAATGACCAAATGAACAGTATGTGTTCATTTGGTCATAACTCTCTCTATACTAGTCCAAATGGCCTAAAATTTCACCAATGGAAAGTTTAGACATAGGGCTATACTTTTCATGAAGACTACTTAACCCATTTTTGCCTTTAACCATTTAAAATTGTTAGCACAAGTTGGGTCACTAAAACTGCCAACCCAGAAAATGACCAAATGAACAGTTCGTGTTCATTTAGTCATAACTCTCTCTATACTGGTCCAAATGACCTAAAATTTCACCAATAGAAAGTTTAGACATAGGGCTACACTTTTCATGAAGACTACTTAACCCAGTTTTGCCTTTAACCAATTTAAATTATCAGGAAATTGATTGTCGACGGATACACGGCTCGTGTATCACTACATGGCCCAGGGCCGTGTAACTTACTGTAGCTGAATGGGTATGTCTTGCATTGGCATAGAAGGTTACACGAGTCTCTAAGATTTACACGGGTAAAGTTACACGGCCCGTGTACTTTGTTTCTTCCTCCGTTATCTGGATTTCTTATGGCAGAATGTTACACGGGTCTGTGGTTGTGCTTACACGACTAGTGTAGTTTGTATCAACAAAGCTTCTCAATCTTTCGACCTTTCCAAGTTTCCTTTCACACTTCTATTTTTTGGGACTTCACCAAAACCCTGAAAAATACAGCAATAGTCAAATTAATGCAAATACTGAAAATTTCTTTATTTAACACAATTATTTCAATAATTCTCTAAACATATGCCAATAGATAATTATACCTTAATCAACTGAATTAGGCATAAAGATACCCTAGAAACATTAAATGTGATGGAAGTAAAATTAATAAATTATGCACTTATCAGTAATTTTGACAAACATTATCAAATAGGTGAATGCATTTGCAATCAAAGAGAAAGTTTTAGAGATAACTCCAAACTCTTTTTAGAAATTCACTTTGATAGTTTAGTTAGAAAGTTACAAATATGGGGATAAATAATTCACAGGAAAGCTAGTAGATCATATATTACAATGCACCCTACACTAAAAATGCTCTATTGAAACTTAAAATTTGTCTCAAAAAATTTATTTATTTATCTTTATCTTTTTAGAGACCAATAAGCATTTGTCTTATTTATTATTGTCCCTAAATATAATTAATGATAAATATAAAAATAAATTTATATTCGCCATTAATTTAACTTTTAAAAATAAATATATTGACATGTGAATATAACTTATAGAGATTAAAATTTTGTCTCTATATATATTTTTACAAACTATGTTATTTATTCTTAAAATTATTTTTAGAGATAAATTAAATTGTTTTTATTAGTTTATACTAATTATTTTTTATTTTTAAATATATTTTTAAAATCAAATAAATTTGTCTCTAAGACACAAATTATCTTATCGTTACATATTAATTGTTATATATCACTTATTACTAATAACAACATATTTATTTATCTATACCATCTTTAATTTAAAATCTATTCAAATTAAAATACATTTAAAACATTTTTTAAAATGAATATAATTTAAATTAAAAATAAATAACTGGAAGATTTCAAAAAAAAACCCACTTGTTGAGATTAAACATCGTTTTCTTTTTTCCTTTGTTTAGAGAAATTTTTTCTTTTTTTCCCGTTTTACATATTTTTAATCTTTTAATTTACAATTTATAATTTAAATTTTTTATTCATATAAATAATTTACTATAATACAGAATTGATAACATTTATATTATAAAATAAAATTAAATATTATATTTATTATAATACTTATAAATTTTTCTTAAAAAATTATTTTAAAATAATATTTGAAAATTTTAAAAGAACATGTTAGCATATATAGATAATCAATATAAATTAAAATAGTTAAGTAGTGGAAGTGTCTTCAACTAATTTTTTAGTTTTTCCCCTAAAAATCATTTAATTTTAAAAAATTACTTTATAATATAAATGTAATTTATTATATATGTGATTGATTGCAACTTTTTAATTATTAACAACTTTTTTTAGCTCAATAATTAAAAACATTATATTAATTAGAACTTTAATCATGTATAAATTAGATTGAAAGAAAAATAAATACTTTTATTTTAATATAGACAAACGTAATATAATATCAGTATATATGTGTGTTTAAGTTTTTGAAAATCACTTTTATTATTTAACTCTTTATAATCTATAACATTTAACATCTTATATTTATTCATATATAGTTTAATATGTAACTAGAAATATTCTTTTACATGGAAAAGAGGGATTTTTTTAGTGTCAAATTAAAAAAAAACTTTTATATAAATAAAATTAACCTTAATAAATTAAAAACAAATAATATAATATTCAAAGACTAATTAGTTTTGACCTTCCAAAAATTAATTTCTAGTTCTACCCCTTGGACATGTATTAATAGCAAATAGAAATATATTATAAATTTTCATATATTAAAACTGTAATGGCCCGGCCCACTAGTGATATTGTCAGCTCTGAGTCGAAGCCCTCACGGTTTTAAAATGCGTCAATAGGGGTTACGAACCACTAACTTATAAACCCAGCATCTCTCCCGTGTTTTGTCGATGTGGAATTTGCCTAAGGTATTGTCGATGTGGGATTTGCCTAGTGTGCTACAAAAACTCATGGGTATAATAATTATTTTCATTATTATAAAAAAATTCAATAAAAAATATAGATACAAATTCCTGATAAACTTTAGAGTTATATGAATCATCACCTTTAAAAAATTATTGATTAATTAATAATTAATTTTAATTCTTTATTGTAAATAGTAAACGTGACCATTTTTTTCATTGTGTGTGTATAAAGAAATGTTGAGCTTCAAGAGTCAATATTTGTTATTGATAAAAAAAAAAAAAAGTAAATATTTGGTAATAAGGGCTCAACCGCTCAAGTCTAATATTTTTACGTTTTTTAAAGATTGTTGATTCTTGGCATTCAGTGCTAATATAAAGGGAAAAAAAAAAAAGTTAAGCTCATAACATATTCTGCTTCAAGAAGAACCAAGAAGTAATATATACTATACTATATATATTATTGAATAAATGTTAAATTTATATATGTAATTAATAATCTTTCATAAATTAATATAAAATTAAAAAAATTAATATTAGTATGTTAGATTAATATTAAATTAATAAATATAATATTTTATAAATTAATTTAGCTTTAATAACGAAAAAATGTCCTTTAATATTTAAGCAAATTGTTTAATTGACTCTTAAACACCAGTTAATATTACTTAATTTTTAATAAATAATCATTCCTTAAGATTGATTGTTCAAAAATACTGATAATAAACTTATATTATCCAAAAACAAGGGATTAGATTTACTTTTTAGAGAAATGGACATCACTATGCATCTGGGAAGTCAGAAAAAATAAAATATATTCATCTTATATTTTCCACCCTATTGAGAGTTATCATGTGTCACTAACCAATGATTATTATGTGTACAGAACCTGTTTCACCTGTGTAACTTGTGATCTGGTCATTGAGTTGAAATCGGATTTCACAAAATCTGATTTTAAGGATAATCCCGACCGAATATAGGACTTGTTCTCAGACTTTTTAGTACAGAATTAATAAGTCAAATTTCGTGGTTTGTAGTTAATATTTAATTGAATAATTATTTTAAATTTTATACAAATAAAATAGATTATAAGTTAATTTAAATCAAATGAGTTTAAATCAGATAAAAATTCAAAATCAATCCAAACTCAATTCAAACCGAACAAAACCGTTTAATCCTGCAAATGTGAGTATCTCTCCAATGACTATTTTCTAAACTTGTCAAAACTTCCCTTCATTTGATAGATTCTCACTTGAAAATGGTGTAGCTGAATTAAAATTGTCATTCATTACTTTAAAAATATCAAATTTTCTAGTGGGTCTAAATTTACATCCATTAAAGCTAATCAAACTTTTGCATCCATTAGGGTTTATTTAATGCATCTTATTAGCATAAGAAATTTTTTATATTACAATTTTTTTAATGAGTGTAAATATGTATCCAGTAAGATTCATTTAATATACGTCATTTGTATAAAAATTACAATTCTAATCATTAATTATATGAAAAAATATGTTAAATGAATGTAAATCATGTTTAACGAATTGAAAATTATAATTTTTTTATATAAATATAGTGTATTAAATGAACTTTAATAATTGCATATATGTTCTCATTAGAAATATCGTTGATACTAATCAGAGGATATAAAATAAACTTTAATAAATGCAAATTTTGGCTCATTAGGTAAAAATATTAATGGCGCAACGGGCACTGCACGTGGCACTTTTTTTTTTGTCTGAAGATTGAAATTTCATTGAAGAATCATACTAGCATATGTCCAAAGACAAATACTTGTTGAGCAGATCGATTACAAGCAAAGGAGGGATCACTTAAAAACTTTTTAACTAAAGCATGTGCAGCTTGGTTGGCCAATCTTTTAACATGGGAGAAAACAACCAAATTGAACTTGCTAGCTAAAAGTTTGATATCGAAAATGACTCTTTAAATGTCTAAAGGTGTAGATTGAGAGAGAATGGCTTGTATAACCATAAGAGAATCTCCTTCTACTCTAACTGCATAGAAACCCCTATTTAGGGCAAGGGTGACAGCATCTCTACATGCTAGGCTCTTCAGGACTAGCGGATCAACAATAGATTCATACAGTTTACAGCACCAATCTAATGGCTTCCCTTTTCAATTTCTAGCTACAACTGCAATTGCTCCTCTCCCTCTATTCCTATCCACTGCTGCATCAAAATTGAGCTTAATAACATTCACCAGAGGAGGGGTCCAAGCTAGAATAAAATGATTCAGTTCTGACTGCCTTGAAACAGATTCATTTGCCAAGGAGAAATCCTCAAAATGCTTAATTGTTGCTACTATAATGTCTTGTGGAGATATTATAACATTTATGAAAATCTTTTCACTTCTGCTCTTCCAAACATGCCACAATATGAAAACCAAGAGTTGTATAAGCTATTGGTTATCTTCATGAGTCCGAAGAGGTATTAATAATTCAGTCCAACAATCCTTAACATCCATACTACGAAGAAAGACAGATCTGAGCCTGAGTGGGGAATTAATCCATATTGCTACAGAGTGAGGACAAGAGAAGAACAAATGCTTAGTTGTTTCCATCTCCCCACAAAAAGGACAGTAGGGATCAAAATGCGACAATCTCTTATGTAAAGTGTCATTATTTGGCAGCTTATCCATTAGCATCATCAATAGGAAAACTGATAATTTAGTAGGTAATTTAATCCTGCATATGTTTTTCCATAGCTCCTCCATCCTGTTATTGGAACTTGGACTTGCTACTGAGAGGGACAAGGAATGCTAAGATTTTTAGATCTCCCTCACTATATAATATCCAGATTTAATAGTGTATTCGCCCCTTCTATCATAATGCCATATAAGTTGGCCTTCTTGTCGAAACAGCCCCACAGGAATTGCTGAAATACACTTGACTTCCTCTTCATGGAAGTTTTGTTGAAGACTTTCATAGTTCCATGAGTGAGAATTCTGATTGATAAGTTGGTGGACCCATACCACACTAGCATCATGATCCGTCTTAACTCTTGGAGGATTTGGAAAAGATTGGGGAATCCAGTTGTCTAATTTACAAAGGATAGAATGTCCATTCCCTACATGCCATCTCACCCCCCTAAGAAGCACTTGCCTTCCCCACAACAAGCTTAGCCATCCCCATGATGCACAACTTCCCTATGATGCCTACAAAAAATTAGTAAAGGGGAAGTATTTTCCTTTAAAGACTTGAGATAAAAGGGAATTAGGATTGTTCATTAGCCTCAATCCTTGTTTTGCCAAGAGTGCCATATTAAAACCTTCAAGGTCCTTAAAACCCAATTCGCCTTTTGGCTTTGGCTCACACATTTTAGACTAATCTAACCAATGTAACTTCCTCTCATTCCTCTGCTGCCCCCACCAGAAATTAGAAAGCATGGAATTCATAGCTTTGCAAAAAGAGGATGGTAGTTGAAATGCAGACATGGCATACATTGGTATTACCGTTGCCATACCTTTAATAAGATCATCTTTCCCTCTCTTAGATAATAAATTTCTTTTCCAGCCAGCAGTCTTGCTTGTTACACGATCTAGAATTTCTGAAAAGGATTGCTTCTTAGATCTTGGGATCTCAGAAGGGAGTCCAAGAAACTTTGAAGGAGCATCAAAATTCTAAATAAAAAGGACTTTAGCGATTCTTCTACTAATATCAGTAGGGGTGTTGGAACTAAAAATCAAACTAGATTTGCTACGATTAATTGATTGTCCACTAGTAGAAGCATACTCTTGAAGGATTTTTTTAATTATCTCCACATCCCTCATAGAAGCCCTCGAGTAGATGATGGAATTATCTGCAAAGAAAAGATGGGTGAGGGCAGGGCCATGTCTTGCTATTTTCAGACTCTGCAGAGGAAAGGATTTCAACTTATGGGATAGACCTTCAACACATTAGAAAGAGATACAGGGACAATGGATCCCCTTGTCTCAAACCCCATGTTGGGGTGATAAAACCAGTTCGATGCCCATTTACTTGGATTGAATAGGTCATTGTAGTCACACAAGCCATAATCCATTGAACCCATTTTGGATGAAAACCAAACCGTATGTTAGCATAATTACAGCAATCAGCATGATTATAGGAGATTTGTGTAACATAATTACAGCAATCAGCATGATTATAGGAGATTTGTGTAGCATAATTATAGCAATTATTATTCTTGTCCAAATTAGTTCATATTCTCATGTATAAATAGATGTAATATCTCTGTAAATGAGACACAGACAAATACACAATCCTTTTCTTCATTACTTGTATTCTTTCTTCTAACATGGTATCAGAGCCATAAAACTTTTATTTCTAGTTTTTTGGGGTCTCTCTGCTCTCTCTACAACCTGTTCTGGTTCATTCTTTCATACCTATTATTATACCATTTTTTTTTCTCCTCATCTTGTTATCAATGGAGAAATCTGATATTTCAAAACCTATTACTTGATTACATTGGTTCCAACTATAATCTTTGGGTTCAAGGAATAAAAGTTTTTGATAGGTCGCAAGCTTTGGCGTATTATTCTGGAGATATCACTACGCCGACAAGAGAGAACGATGAAAGCGATGCAAAATTTCTTGACCGTCTTGAGGATTGGGATAGTAAAAATCATCGAGATCATCACCAGTTTCGCAATACCTCTGTCTCGTCCATCCACATCCGGTTTGCTAATTATGACTCTGCAAAAGAAATCGGGATTTTTGGCTGTCGATATCAGACCACTGGACTTGCCCACTATTATCGATTGTGGACTACTCTTCATAATCTGAAACAAGAAGCGAGTCAATCGTGAATGATTTTCTTGCCCGAGTCCAACCTATTTGGAATCAAATATCTCGGGCCAAAATCGGTGAAGATCATCTTCATCTCATTCAAGTTCTAATGGCTCTTGATCGAATATGAGGCCGTTCGGCGTCCTGCTACATCGAAATCCACTCCCATCATTGGAAAGCGCTATTCAAGAGATTATTTTGAAGAGACTCGTCTCGGTTTGGATAAAACTCCTCAATTTGAAGTTGCTCTTGCAACTACTCGATCCTCACATCAATCGGCAATCAACTCTGTAAGAATTGTAATCAAATTGGTCATGCTTTTGCATATTGTCCTACCATAAAATGCGAGATATTGTCATGGTTACGGTCATATTCTTGAACATTGTCCCACACGCCCTCCAAGATCAAAAGGAGGGCATTCTAAATTCAAGAATGTCTCAAAGCACGGATCTTCCTCTGTCACTTGCTTTGCTCTTTGAGGGCTCTGCCATCACCATGAGTGATCTTGAGGCACTATTCAAGCAGGTTATCTCTTCTAATTCTCCTGTTGCCATATGCGCCACTCAGGGTAATTCTTATTGGCTTTTGACTCTGCATGTTGTAATCATATGACCACTAATCTTAAATTCTTGTCTTCTGCAAAACACTGTATCTTCCTTACCACCAATCCATCTGCAAATGGTACTAAAATGAACATCACACATCTGGTCATGTGTCTACCTCAAATCTTCATCTCACGACACCTATTATATCCCTAATTTGGCACTCAATCTTATTTACATTTGGTCGTTGTGTGAAAAAGGACTAAATGTTATTTTTCTCACCATGGTGTCAGTGCAGGATCCACAAGCGGGATGATTCTTGGGGAGGGTCGCGAGTGGGTCGATTATTTGAGCTTACATCTTTACATCTTCCTCGAGAGATTTGTGTCTGCACTACAATCCCTAATTCCTCCATTCACCAATGGCATCTTCGTCTTGGTCATGCTTCTACGATAAAATTCAACCTTTAATTTCTCGTGGATTATTAGGATCTACTAAGTTTGAGTCATTTAATTGTTTAAATTGTCGACTTGCAAAACAACTTTGCATTATCTTTTCCCATAATAATACTACTTGAGACACTCCTTTTGGTTTAATTCATTCGACATTTGGGGTCCTTCTCCTATTTCTTCAATAAATGGTTTCGTTATTTTGTAATATTTATTGATGATTATTCTCGGTTTACTTGGATATATTTTTGAAACATCGATCGAGTTATCACAAATTTACATCACATTTGCAAAAATGATTAAAACTCGATTCTCTTGTGACATTAAAATTCTCGAGCAGACAATGCCATGGAATATCGGGATTCTTCTTTGCTTGATTTCTTAGTCAACAAGGCACCGTTGTTCAACGTTCTTGTCCTCACACCTCTCAACGAGAATGGGCGAGCCGACGCAAGCATCGCCATATTCTTGATTACATGCGTACTCTTCTTCTTTACGCCTCATGTCGAGAAAAATTTTGGGAGAAGCGACTTTTCATCTTGTTTATATTATTAACCATTTTCCTACCTTGGTTTTTCACAGTTTATCTCCTTTTAAAAAGTTGTTTGGACAACCTCCTGACTATTCTATCCTTAAACCTTTTGGATGTATTTCTTTTGTTCTTTTACAACCTTATGAACATACCAAATTAGAAACCTGTGCTCGTCTATGTTGTTTTCTTGGTTATGGCATTGAACACAAAAGGTATCGTTGTTGGGATCCTATTTCTAGTAAGTCACGCATCTCTCGTCATGTTACCTTTTGGGAAAATACTATGTTCTATTCTCTTTCCAAATTTCATCACTCTGTCAATACTGACTCTCTATTTTTCACTGACTCCTCCAAGAGCTGTTTCCAAGTCCTAATCCGGGTGATTGTGATGTGCTCAATATTAGCCCAACTACACCTGCCCCTATTGAATCTGCACTAGTTGTTGATCCAGTACCTGCGTCTGCATCTCCTCCTAGCACTACTCTTCGTCGTTCTACCCGTGTAAGAGAAACTCCTCATTATCTTTATGATTTTCACTATTACTCTACTATTGTAACCCTTCATGAGCCTCGTTCTTATCGTGAGGCAAGTACTGACCCTCTTTGGCGACAAGCTATGGTGATGAACTTGGGCTTTAGAAAACTCATACTTGGGATTTAGTTGATCTTCCACCAAACAAGACTCCTATTGGTTGCAAATGGATTTACAAAATCAAGACCCGTTACGATGGAACTATTGAGCAGCTACAAAGCTCGCTTAGTAGCCAAAGGGTACACTCAAGAGTATGGTATCGACTATGAGGAAACTTTTGCTCCAGTGGCCCGATTAACATCTATTCGCGATCTCTTAGCTATTCTTTGATTCGTAAATGGAAACTTTTCGGATGGATGTTAAAAATGCATTTCTTCATGGTGATTTAACGAAGAGGTTTATATGCATCCTCCTCACGGTTATCATTCTCCTCATAAGGTTTGCAAACTTCGAGCCTTATATGGATTAAAACAAGCTCCGAGGGCACGGTTTGCCAAATTTAGTTCCACTCTTACTCAACTTGGTTTTCTCTCTAGTCCACATGATTCTGCATTATTCACTCGCCGAACTGACGGTGGTATTGTTCTTCTATTGCTTTATGTTGATGATATGATAATAACAGGAGATGATTCATCTGGTATTTTAGAGTTACAACATTATCTCAATCAACATTTTGAAATGAAAGACCTGGGTTCTCTCAGCTATTTTTTGGGCCTTGAAGTTTCTCAAAATTATGATGGCTATTATCTATCTCAAGCCAAGTATGCATCCGACTTACTTTCTCGGCGGGCATCAGCGATAGCAAAGCGATATCAACCCCATTGGAGCTCAATTGCAAACTTACACCTCTTGATGGCACTCCTCTTGATGATCCTACTTTATATCGATGACTTGCCGAGTCTTGTTTATCTCACGATTACTCGACACGATATTTCATATCTTTGTTCATCCGTCGGCCGGTTTATATACGCTCCTCGCTCAACTCATTTCTCTGATGCCAGAATCCTTCGTTATATCAAAGGCACTCTTTTTCATGGTTTGCACTTTTCCGCTACCTTCTCCCTAGTATTATCTGGCTACTCGATCTTGATTGGTGGTGATCGGCGGATCGTTGCTCTACAACTGGTTATTGTTTCTTCTTGGGTAATTCTCTTATCTCTTGGTGTAGCAAAAAGCAAACTGTTGTTGCATGTTCTAGCATAGAATCTGAATATCGTGCTCTTATTGATGCTACATCTGAATTACTTTGGTTACGGTGGTTATTAACTGATTTGGGTGTCACTCATTCTTCTGCCACAATACTTCATTGCGATAATAGAAGTGCCATACATATTTTCTCATAATGATGTATTTCATGAGCGTACCAAACACATCGAAATTGATTGTCATTTTATGCGTCATCATGTTGCTCATGGCACCATATGTTTGATTCCTATCTCCTCTGTCGATAACCGTGATATATTCACCAAAACGCATCCTCCGCTCGCTTTCGGGATCTCTTAAGCAAACTCAAGTTGGCTTTGTGCTACCACCTTGAGTTTGAGGGGGTGTTAGCATAATTCTGACAATCGGCATGATTATAGGAGATTTGTGTAACATAATTCTGACAATCGGCATGATTATAGGAGATTTGTGTAGCATAATTATAGCAATTATTATTCTTGTCCAAATTAGTTCATATTCTCATGTATAAATAGATGTAATATCTCTGTAAATGAGACACAGACAAATACACAATCCTTTTCTTCATTACTTGTATTCTTTCTTCTAACACCGTAGCATCATGTGTTCTAGGTAACCCCACTCCACACAATCGTTGGCTTTAATGATGTCTAATTTAGGAGCCATCCCATAACCTTTCCCTTTGCTCCACATCTTGAGAGAGTGCATAACTTCATGATTAATAAGGATGTTATCCGCAATCAGCCTATGCTTTATAAAAGCATTTTGTTCACACCCAATGATGCTGTCCATAATCGGTTGCAATCTATAAGCCAGTAACTTGCAAATCACTTCATATATAACATTACATAGCCCAATGGATCTCACATCCCTCATAGACTGCACTTATTTAACCTTTGGTATAAGGGTAAGCAATGTGTGATTCCAGCTCCTAAGCATTCTGCCTGTATCAAAGAAAATTTGTTCTACTTTACAAATATCCTCCTCTATAATATGCCAATACTGTTGAAAGAATAATGCTGCGAAACCATATTCTTCTGGTGCTTTTATAGGATTTATGGCAAAAAAAACATGACGAATTTCCCTTCTAGTAATAGGCTGAAGTAACTGGTTGTTCATCCCTTCTGAAATTCTTGATTCAAAACCATTTATGAAGGATTCCAGATTTGCTTGGTTGCTTGATGAATAAACCTGACAAAAATAATCACAAGCTATGCTTTGCGGCTCATGGAGGGAGGTTTGCCAGATTCCATGTTGATCCATTAACCCCTGGATAAAATTTCTTTTTTGCCTCTGGATCACTTTGGCATGAAAGTAGCTTGTATTTCTATCCTCCAACTTTAACCAACTTACACGAGCTTTTAGAGCCCAATAAGACTCCTCATGCTTTATTTCAGTTAATAATTCTTTTTCAAGCTCTTGGATTCTTGTGGCATTCTAGTTACTCTGATGGTTTTGTTCTTTTGCCAATTGACCCTTTTAAGTAGTAATGCGTTGGTTTGAATTGTAAGAATTGGCTCTGCTCCAATAGAATAAAGCATGATGATAAGCTTTCAATTTGCAAGCAGTTTGAGACATACCAAAACCATTAGAGACAGAGTTCCATGCAGAAGAGATAATTGATTCCACCATTTGATTTGAGACCCATCTACTATCAAAGTGAAAGAACTTCTTTGCTTTTGGGGCTGTAGGATTAATACATAGCATAATAGGTCGATGATCAAATCCCAAACCCTGTAAGTGATGGACTTGTGTCGAGGAATATAGCAGTAACCACTGGTGGGAGGCAAAACACCTATCAATCCTTTCTTGAATGTTATGAGGATTATCCCTACGATTATTCCATGTCATAGGTGGTCCACAGTAAAGTAAATCAACCAACCTCATTTGATTCATAAAAGAGCGAAAGATGGTCATTTTTGCTTTTACTATAAAATTACCACGTCGTTTCTCATGGAGCTTTAGAATGACATTGAAATCGCCTATGGACAAACTTTCAGCTCGAAAGTTAGAAGAGTAAGACAAAATAAAATTGAATTGCTCCTTCATAATTTCTAAAACTGCATAAATGTATGCCACAAATGTAATCACCATTGCTACCATAGCATAGAATAGAAAACCGAAGGCACATCTTATTAACCAATAGTATGCTTCCTTGTTTGCATACTCCGCAAGTATACGGGTCGCTCAAGTAGTAAAGAAAAGATATCGTCCCACAGAGATTTGTTGTTTGAGTATCAAACTCTAAAAGTCACGATTATTTGGGCTATCCATAATTTGTGCCAAAAATAGAGTAAGAGATGCAGCAAATTAAATTGGAAAATAAGGAAATTATAATGAATTAAGCAATTAAAATTCTAAGCACTATACTAATTTACTAAAATTTCAGCAAGTAACAAAAGATTTAATTAATTAATGGTAAAAATTGATTCCAGGGTTGAGGTTCATGAAGTAAATTTTATTGGGATTTGAATAGGCAAAGCCAAGATTAAGGGAAATAGAAGTTTGAAGGAAGTTGATTCTGATTTCCTTTGATTTCTCTTTCAAGAAAACTAAAGAGTGTTTTAAAGGAAACTAAACCCTATTCTCATGCGATGTTTAATTACCCAAAACCCTTTAAACATTTTAATCAACTTGAAATTCCTCTTAACCCACTAGTTTATTTCTAACACTAGGTGATTAAGTTTATTATCTTGATTATCTTTCATAGATTTTCACATCTTGGTCCTTCAATCTAAGATTAAGAACAAAACCCAAAGGGTACCAACAATGGCTATGTAAATAAACACACAACATAAGAATCAAAGCTTATATATACAAAAATCTGGTTAAAACCAGTCCAAATCCACAATGAAATTTAAATCATTACACCCAACTCTAAAATCTTAAGTATCTACTCACTCATGCTTGTATTTACAAGTAGAAAATATGAAATCGAGCAAGAAGACATGAAAATAAAAGAACCTAGAAGAAGAGAATCTAAATCTCTGAAAATGGAAGATGGAAAATGTCACTCTGCAGGTGTTCCTCCTCCAAAAATGGCGTGATTCACTCTTTCCTTCTCTTTTGATTTTTCACTCCCTTTCTCCTTATGGTAAAAATGAGAATATGATGCTTTTATATCCCCTCAAGGGTTGCCCTAAAAATAGTCTCTAAAGGGATAAGGACAAAAGGTGTAAAAGGTGTGAAAAGAGAAAATTTTTTCACGTCAGTAAATCTGCCAGCGCCATCCCACATGCCTCATGTTGATTTAAGCTGTTTTCCACATGCCTCATGTTGATTCAGAGGAGGAGTCTTTAGATCTGCATGACCAGCTACACAGGGCATGTGGGAGTTCCTGAAACTTTCAGCGTGTTTTGCTCTAAAATCTCTGTTTACACGACCTGCCACACAGGGCATGTTAAAGCCCATGAAACTTTTGGCGTGTTTTTTTCCGAAGTCTCTGTTTACACGACCCAGTGTGAATTTACATGCCTTATGTGGATTCCTGCTGGCTAACTCTTATCTTCACACGACCTTCAACACGGGGCATGTTGAGGCCCTTGAAAGTCTTGGCTGGTCTTCTCCTTTAAGCAAATTTTCTTCACTTTTCACTCTACTTTAAGCTTTCAAATCACTTTGAATTTGTTCTATATGGACCTTTTTGCCTTTAAACCTTATTAAAACCTATCAAAAACATTAAAATTCCAAAAATCAAATATAATGAAACTAAAATTAACAAATTAACTAAAATAAGCATTAAAAGCATAAAATTACTAAAAAGGCAAAATGGATGCAAACTGTCCTAAAATACTTATGGATGCAAATTCCCCCAAACTCAAATCTTTGCTTGTCCTCAAGCAAATTAAAAACAATTATATGCAATTGGGGTATCTTTTCTTAAATTCATGAAAATCACTCATTCAAGCTAGGCTAATTATTATTTAATACACTCTTTAAATACAAGGCATGATCAAAGGAAATTTAAAAATTTGAACACACCTATAGCCACAAGATATGCTACTTACTAAGTACGTTTACGATTACTTATAAAAAAGTTAGGGTAGGATTTTTTTTTTCTCTTATTTTAATTTTTGCAATACTAAAAAAAATTGCAACTAATTTTTACAAGTAATTGAAATCGATTGCTAGTCGATTTAGCAACCAACTTTAATGCAACCAATTGAATCGGTTGTTAAATCGATAGCAACCAATTTTAATTGATTAGCAATCGACTTGAATAGTTGCGATCCATTTTTTTTTTATTTTTTTTAATAAAAAATGATAGGTCAATTAATTATATTTTTGTAAAATTAATTTTTAATATTATAAATAACATAAAAAAATTAAAGATATTTTTATTCACTTAAACTTCGTTTCCATAGTTCATACTTTTATATCATTGTTACTATAATAAACTAATGTTGATCCAAAGAGTCAATATTTGTTAATATGTCTCAAGTCTAATCTTATTATATAATTTAAAGGATATAGAGAGTACAAAGTCTCGGGTTGAATTTCTCACATTTATTAATGTTAGCATTATAGTATTAGTGATTAAAAGAAAAAATAGTTAACTTATCCCATATTTTGCTCAATAAGAATAAAAAGTAATATCTATATTGTGACAAGATATATGTTAGTTGACTGACCTTCTTTGAGGATGAGTATCCTGTGATTTGATAGTGCAGTTTTCTCCAAAACAAGAATACATCCCGTTTTCTATGAAGGCAGGCAAACTGGTATGATAAGCCTTATATAGATGGACAGGAGTATTTCCTTCAACATCTTTCTTATTTAAAAGGTAAGGCAATGATGAATGTTTGAGCACTTCTTTTATTACTTTATCACTTTTGCTGATCACTGCATAGTGAAGAACATTCCAGCCTCTTTTGTCAGTAAGTTCGCTGCGACCTGGGCATTTAGAAATGATCTCTTTCACTATGTCTTGGAAGCCTCAACACACTGCAATGTGAAGAGCAGTCCTCTTCCAATCATTATCGGCAATATAAGCACTAGATTTATCCTTATCCTTATCTAATAGCATTCGAACCACTGGAGTATAACCTTTATACATAGCATAGTGAAGTCGAGTCCATCCTTTTTCATCTGTTTCTTTGGCCAAGTTACTCCATTTTTCCAATAGTGAGTCTATCATCTCTGGAAGAAAAGTCAACAGGACCAGATTCATAATTATTAATGAAAAATTCTTCCCTACAATTGAGTGTATAGTTTGATTTAGATACCTAATCTATATAAAAATTATCATGAATTTAAATAGAACTTGATGTATTTTTATATATGAATCTGGTTTTAAAAATCGAACCGGACTGAACAGTTGAACCAATTTAATTAGGAATCGGACCTTGGTCTGATTTGGTTTGCCCACAAACCCTACTTTTCATAAACCTATGCTGAATCAAAATTAATTGGCCAAGTAACTAGTAAACCAGTCAACTTAGCCAGGTTCAATCAGATCCGATCAATTGAGTTTCTGATCAAATCAATTGATCTGATTTCTCACTTATTTTTAGCAAAATTTAAAATTTCCAATGCAAAAAGTATTGAATTTAATATTAGTTTTAACATTATTAGATACATGATATTAAAACCAATATCCGTATTGGAAGCCTCGACAGGCTACAATGGGAAGATTGAAGCGCAATCCTCTTCAAATCTTTATTGGCATTGTAAGCACTATATTTATCATTATCTAATAGCTTTCGGACCACTTGAGTTCTACCTTTATGCACAGCAGATTGGAATGAAGTCCATAGTGTCTCATCTTGTCACGATCCAACTTATGGGCCGGACCGGCACTAGGACATGGGCCAGCCTTATGCCCCAAGGCCCGTAGTAAGCCTAACTATTCCTCAACCCAACTTTAAGGCTCATTTGGGCCTAATTTCAAGAATTCAACCGGACAGAGTCCGACCATAAAATATACCATTTAACGGGGATTTTTTGATTCGCCGGACCTGTAAACACAATAAATAATCAATTGGGGAGCTCAGCTCACCCTCCACATACTCATAACAACATAAAGTCCAATGGGAGCTCAGCTCCCTCATCCAGTCCAACATACATGCATATAATAAGTTTACAGGTCCAACATGGCAATTATATTACAGACCCAAATCTAATAAATATTTCTAACACATGTGAAAATTTTAGGAGTTAACAGAATTATACAAACATTAATAAATAACCTGTGAAGAAGAAAAGCAAGTTAACTACAACAATAATCATCCTATAGCCTGGAAAAATAATGAACAGGAGTGAGCGTTCGACTTAGATAGTAAAATATCAATTTTAACCATAATCTCTATAGCTATCTAAAGCTAATGCACCCTATAGAGTGAAATGCAGCACCATCATAAATTTCATACAAATCATATCAACAAGGCAATTTGGAGCACTCACACACCCGAGAGTGTCAAAAAATACATATATGAAAGCTGATCCCCTATACAACCCTCTTAATCCAACCTCTGCCAGTGAAGATCTCAAGCTGGACTTTCGCTTAATAAACCAAATACGGGGTCCCAGCGAAGAACTCAAGCCGTTTCTACCCGGAAGGACTGGATCCCAGCGAAGATCTCAAGCCGTGTCTACCCGTCCTGTCCATATCCAATACTATACCACACGAACGCCAACGCACGCACACTGCTCCAAATTACCACAAACAACATCCATGGCACTTAACAGTTGTGAATGCAACACAAAACATGCCTAGAGTTTAACTACATAGATATATACATATAAGTGATGCATGGGCATGCTTGAACATATAATAATATCGAAATTATAATTAAAATTAATATTTTATTCACAGACTTAACCGCAGTTACTATGGTGGCTGGGCGGAGGAGGAAGGCTGTCCCGGCTCACCTAATAATTTTATTACAATTATTTAGCACATTTGACACAATACAAGCTAAGAAAAGACCAAAGATGTCCTAAGTCGTGCCGAAAATCCTGCAAAGTCTCCCCTATACCTAGGACCTATCCAACCTGCAAAAGGGCTCAAAACGCACTTCTATATCCATAAATCATACACTCATAATTTAATCACATCACACAGTCCCTCCTGAGCCCATCCAAACAGTCATCAATCACAATATGTAAAATTACAGTTTAGTCCTTATAATTAACCCTTTTGCAAAAACTACCCAAATGAGCTCTAGAAATTCTAAAACATTGCCTTGCGGTCCTTAGCAATATTACTAAGCTAATGTAAAAGGAATCATAATTTTCTGAGCTACCATGAATATTTTATGGATTTCTAATCCAATTCAAGCACTAAACAATTAAGAAAAAGTAAGGTTCGGGTTTACCTATGCCGATTCCGACCTTGGGAATGCGCTCGGGACGTCTGACAATGGTGAGGTAGCTAAAATCTCGACCCAGTCGAGACTTTTGGTAGCCTATCTCATGCAGTGAAATTCACAAACCCAGCAATCGAATTTCTGCGAATTGATGGTATCTACACGAAGCCCACAACACGGGGTTTAGTATATAATTTTTATGAAATTTTCTAAGCTCATTTAATGCTCGAAAAAATACTACGAAGTTTCATGGGACCCATCGAAATACGATATCGAAAAATTTTAAAATTTATATGGCCGTGAAGCTCTCAACGAGTGGAGCGCTCTGGTACTCTCGGTTTTCTCGTGGGGTTCACGGTTTGCGAGAAATCTAGCCCAAAATTTGAAATGGGCTAAAACTTCCCAGACAAAAATTGGGCAAACCGCTCAATGGATTTTGGTGTTTTTAGTGTCTATGGAAAGCTCTCGAGGTGTAGAAGAGGTTTGACACAAGTCCCAATCCGATTGGTGGTCGGATCGACTGAATTTTGGCCAGGAAGGTGAGGCATCGCTTGCGGGCTGGGGAGGACTTCGCGCGCATTTTCTGGCCGTTTGGAGCGCCAGCCGGCAGTGGGGAAAGGCTGGGCCGGCGCTCCGGTGAGATGGGGAGGCTGGAGAGGCGGCGGCGCTGCGTGGGGAGGAGGGAGGAGAGAGAAAATGGGAGAGAGAGGAAGAGGGACCGGAACGCGCAGGGAAGGAAAGAAGAAGAAAAGAAAAGGCCGGTTCGATTCGATCGGTCCGATCAGGTCCGGTTTGATTCAACCGGTCCGATTCAGGATACAAAATTTTGAATTTTTACTCTGCCTTAGGACCAAAAACGAGGCCCAAAAATTTATAAAAAATTCTAGAAAGCTCAGAAAAATTTGTAGAGTCCAAATATATTTTTAGTTTTGTCACGTGGTCTTTAAATTAATTTTTAAAAATCATCAAATTTTATATTTTTGAAAAATCAAACCCGATTTCTAAAATTTGAAAAATTTCAAATAATTTTCCAAAATTTAAATAAAATAAAATATTAATATTTACCCACAAAATAATAAATTTAAAAATTAGGGGTATTACATTCTTCCCCCCTTACAGAAAATTCGTCCTCTAATTTTACACAAGACAAAATAAAAGTACAAAATTACATATTGAATAGATAAGGGTACTTGCTATGCATGTCTCGCTCTGACTCCCATGTATACTCTTCCACTGACTAGCTCCTCCACAAAACCTTAACCATAGGGATCTGTTTTGATCTTAGCTGCCTCACTTGGTAGTCCACTATGGCTACAGGTTGCTCCTCAAATGTCAGGTTTTCTTTCAGCTCTACTACATTCGGCTGTAACACGTGAGAAGGATCAGGTATGTATTTCCTGAGCATGGAGATGTGAAATACAGGATGAACATGAGAAATGTTGGGTGGTAACTCAAACCGGTAGGCAATTGCTCCAACTCTATCAGTAACCTCGAAAGGTCCAATATACTAAGGTGCCAACTTGCCCTTCTTCCCAAATCTCATGATTCCTTTGATTGGAGAAACCTTTAGGAATATATAATCACCTACTGCAAACTCTACATCCCTCTGTCTAGGATCTACATAACTCTTCTGCCTACTGAAAGCTGTTTTCAATAGTTTCCTGATTAAAGGAACTATCTCTGAAGTGTACTGCACTAGGTCTACATCATGCACCTTCGATTCTCCCATTTCCGTCCAACTCAGAGGAGACTTACACTTTCTACCATATAGTGCCTTATAGGGTGCCATCCCTATGCTGTAATGATAACTATTATTGTAGGCAAACTCCACCAAGGGTAGCTGATCATCCCATTGACCTCCAAAATCCAAAACACATATGCAGAGCATGTCTTCCAATGTTTGGATTGTCCTTTTGGACTTCCCATCTGTCTGAGGGTGAAAAGCGGTACTAAAGTTTAACTGTGTGCAAGTGCCTCCTGCAACTTTCTCCAAAATCGAGAAGTGAACTGGGGCCCTCTGTCAGATATTATGGAAGTAGGAACCCCATGCAATCTGACTATTTCTCGAATATAGAGTCGGGCATACTGTGCAATAGAATATGTAGTCTTCACAGGCAAGAAATAAGCTGATTTAGTCAGACGGTCTATAATTACCCATATCGAATCATATCCCTACATGGTACGAGGCAACCCAGTTACAAAATCTATAGTAATCATTTCTCACTTCCATTCTGGGATAGGGAGCTCTTGCAGCTTCCCTAATGGCCTCTGGTGTTCAAATTTCATCTTCTGACAAGTCAAGCACTTGGACACAAAGTCTGCTATGTCCCTCTTCATGCCATTCCAGCAGTAGTTATCTTTCACATCATGGTACATCTTGGTGGAGCCTGGGTGGATATTGTACAGTGTATAGTGTGCCTCTCGTATGATTTCATTTCTGAGATTGTCCACGTCGGGCACACATATCCTGGAACCTTCCATAAAGGCGCCATCATTGGCAAATCCAAACTCACTACCTTCACCCTGCTATACTCTTTCTATGATCTTCATCAATGACTGGTCTCTGTGTTGGGAAACTCTGACTCTAGGCCCAGAAATCCTGCACAAAATGCTTATAGTAGCCAGCTAGGCCCAGAAAACTTTGCACCTCAGTGACTGTTGTAGGCCTAAGCCAATCAGTTATAGCCTCAATTTTCTTAGGATCCACTTGAATGCCTTCACTAGAAACCATGTGTCCCAAGAATGAGAAATTTTCTAGCCAAAATTCATATTTTGAAAATTTGGCATATAGCTGGTGCTCCCTCAAAGTCTGCAACACCATCCTCAAATGCCACACGTGTTCTTCCTCAGTCTGAGAGTATACCAAAATGTCATCTATGAATACAATGACAAAACGGTCCAGGAATGGCCTGAACACCCTGTTTATCAAGTCCATGAAGGTTGCTGGTTTATTAGTGAGTCCAAAAGACATCACCAAGAACTCATAATAACCATATCTTGTCCTGAATGTTATTTTGGACACATCCTCATTCTTGATTCTCAACTGATGGTAGCCTAATCGTAGGTTTATCTTGGAAAAGAATCTAGCCCCTTGGAGCTAATCAAACAGATCATCGATCCGAAGGAAATGGATACTTATTCTTCACAGTCACCTCATTCAGTTGTCTGTAGTCAATGCACAATCTCAATGACCCATATTTCTTTCTCACAAATAGAACAGGAGCGCCCCAAGGTGAAGTGCTCGGACGTATGAAACCCTTGTCCAAAAGCTCATATAGTTGCTCCTTTAGCTCTTTCAATTCTGCTGGTGCCATCCTGTAAGGCGGCATTGATATGGGGTTTGTACCCGGCACAATATCAATGCAGAACTCTATTTCCCTTCCTGGTGGCAACCCTGGAAGCTCCTCAGGGAAGAAATCCATGAATTCTCTGACAACAGGAACATTTTTCATGTTAACACCTTCTACAGATGTATCTCTCACCAATGCCAAATACTCTTGACATCCACGCCTTAACATTTTTCTAGCACTAATTGCTGACACCAAATTATATGGAGCTATGCTTCTGTCACCATCAAAGCTAAACTCTTCCACACCAGGTATGTGGAAATATACCTTTTTGTTCCTGCAGTCTAAAGTGGCATAATGAGTTGCCAACCAATCCATTCCCAAAATTACATCGAAATCCATTACTGGTAGAGGAACCAAGTTTGCTGGGAGGATTCTTCCATCCACTACTACTGGGCTACCTGGAAAAATTATGTCTACATCTATGTTGTCACTAAGTAGGGTAGCTACAGACAAAGGGCACTCTAAAGTTGTAGGGTTCCTATCCAATCTCATGGTAAACACTAGGGAGACAAATAAGTGCGTAGCACCTGGATCTATCAAAACACGAGCCTCATAGGAACAGACTAGAAGAATACCTGCCACAACTACATTGGAAGATTGAGCATCCTGGTGGGTCAGGGTGAAAACTCAAGCTTGAACCTTACCTTGCGTTGTAAAACTCTAACATTGACTTCTACCTCCTGATCTGCCTCTAAATCCACGTCCTCCTTGTCCTCGGCCCTATTGGCCACTGAATTGACTGCCTGCCATGCTGGAAGCACCAGGATAAAACTGAAGAGGAACATTTGCAATAGAACCCTGTGACCCCATCTGTGGATCGCTGAACACGGGGCATTCCCTAGCAAAGTGACCTTGTTGACCATACCTGAAACATACTACTGAACCCATCATACAAGGTCTTGAATGTCCTCTTCCACACTGTGCGCAGGGTGCCAAGGAGGATCCTGAATCAAACCTAGAACTGTTATATCCAGAATTGTGACCACTGTTGGATCCGTACCCTGGTCTGAATCCTCGAAATTTGTGTCTAAACCACTCTTCTTGTTCTTACTTCTTCCTCTGTAATTACTTTGGCCTCCGCTATCCGTAGTACCCATGTGGGGAACACCTGAAGAACTCTTTACTCTATTTTTCTTTGCCCTTCCACTATCATCTCCTGTATAGCTAATCTCAATCTGTCGGGCTCGATCAACTACCATATCAAAAGACTGATCAAACATTATGGCCAGGTTTGCATACCTCCTGTCCAGGTCCTTTAGGAACCTTTTCACCTTCATACTTTCTGTAGCCACTGCTGTAGGGGCATATCTGCTCAGTTCCAGAAATTCTGTAGCATATTTATCTACAGACCTACCATTCCACCTTAAGGCCTCAAAGGCCCACTGCTTTTGGTCTCTAAAACTTTATGGCACAAACCTGTTGATAAACAGCTCCACAAACTGGGTCCATGACAAACCTTCTATCCGAGGTAATATGTAGTCATTCATCCATTGTCTAGGCATAGGTCCCATGACATGCTGCACACACTCTATAAGTCTTCTATCAGTCAATTGCAACTCCATCCCTGCCTGTTTGCAGGAATCCAAAAACCGACAGGCATCGTCTGACACATCATAAGTACCAGGCACCAACTTCTTGAAATTTATTATCTGTTTGTAAGGTTCCCCTCTTGGTGCAGTAGACTGCTGCTATTGGGGAGGGTGGACCATATACTGTGCCATCATATCGATAGTTCTCTGTAAATGTGACACCCCTTACCCGTCTACAGTGTAGCCGAACAAGATATGCCACACAGTGTGCCGGAGCATCAAATCATATTTCAATTCAATTTACCCTTTTTACTTATTTATTTACAATTTTTTGATAAATCTGAATTTTTTGCAAATTTTATAGAAAATCCGGCAGAGTGCTAGCTGTAAATTGGAAAAACATTTTTTCTGAATCTGTTAAAAATACTTTTAATATAATCATAATTTCAATCTTAGCCAACCACCAACATATTTTCAACAATTTCTCAAATCACTTCAGTATCTCAAAATTCAATTCCTTTCATATCACACTCAATTTAATGAGCAATGCTCACATTCATTACTGAACATAGTTCATAGATAATTACATGAGTTTATAATATTCATTATAGAAGTTTATAAAATACAAAATATCAAAATACCAAAAGTGGGCTAATGTCCTACCAAATGCACTGCAAATATGAGGTGACTCTGGACTCCGAGTGTAGATCTGAAAGCTCACCCTGTGTGAGGTCTGCTGGACTCCCCAACTATGTCTCCAGTACCTGCGTGTGGCAAAAGCGACGCGCTAAGCAATTTTGCTTAGTGGTGATAATATAAAATAAAATAACTAAAATAAAGTAAATATGCAGAATGTATGTTTACATTTTTGGTAGACTTAATTTCTGATATTTATTGCAGTATTATTCGATTAAAATTTGGTAAGATTTATTATCATTGCTCGAGTAACCCATACTAGTCGACTGGATAGGATAAACGGGTAAATTGGCACTGGGTACTAAGTACCTCGGACCATCACACCATCGGTCACATTGTGTCTCTTGGTGTGCAACAGAACAACTAATAAGCTGTAATAATTATTAGCGATGAAACCCAAGTATAATATCTCAATCAACATAGCCAAAGGCTATTTTATCACAAAATGGAACGTGAGGCCATAAAACACAGAATGAAATGAAGCCATATGCAATACTACTAACAGAACCCTATTGGCATGCCAACCTATCCAAACCAATCTTGCTAGGTGTACTAGGGCATATTACACTCTTAAGTTTCGTAATTCTTAAAATTCAAGTTTTGGTGTTACTATTCAATTCATTAGTCAATAAAATGTTGACTTTTACATGGACAATAGGCACATTAGTTTTAATACTCCCAACATACCATATTTTGCATTCTAAAATTGTTGGTATTGGTTGCCAATACCATTTCTAAGCTTAATGTTAATTGTTCAAAATTTTCAGATTTCAAGCTTTGTGTTTACTATTCCATTAGTCATTCTTGCAGTGGGAATTTGGCAAAATTGTCAACATGAAAGTTGTTTCTTATTTTGTCCAGTTATATTTCCTTTTTTGAATCACTCCATTTGGAGTTTTGTAGCTTAAGTTATGGCCTAAAAACCACAACTGGCCGGATTACAAATTTTCTAGATTTTCTGGACTGACCAAATCTACAGTATTTTGAGTAGTGATTGCAGGTCACTTTTTGAATATGTTATGGTCAAAATTTGGGTTAGGTTTCTTCATGAAAGTTGTAGGTCTATATCTCAGCTTGTTTCTGGTAAAAGTTCAGGTCAATTGGACCTCTTTACACTGAGTTAAGGCCAAATGACTAAACACTGTTCATTTGGTCATTTTGCCCAGGCAGAATGCAAGTCACCCGGATTAGGGCAATCTTTAGGTTAACTTGTTTTGGTTTTTTGGGAATAGTTTCATCACCAAAGTTGTGCTATTATGTGTCTAGTATCATGTCCAATTGGCCTTGCACCAATTGAACCTCTACAACTCCAGTTATTGCTACCCAAACCTACTGGACTCATGCCCAGTCCTGTAGGTCACCAAGGGCAGCCACACTAACCTCAATTCCCACTACACAAACCACTTCATTTCTTGTTTACACATAACCAAATGGTCACTAATTGACCATTAAAACTTACTTTCACCATTGCATGATCAAAGGCTCCATTTCATACCCAAACCCTAACCCTAACATCTCAAATCATGCATTTAACTTGTATTTCACCATTTCACTTAAGAGACCAATGTTAAGGCAGCCATACTACCATTTCTAGTTCCATGAAATCCTCAAAACATTACCACATCCAAGGTTGCCAAAAATGTGGGACGGGCATACCCATGTTATTTATTAAATTTCTTTGTAATTTTACACTCAATCATACTCCTTTAATATGAATTTAAAGAGAAAAACAAGTTTAAGTCACTAACCTTTAATGGAGCTAATATGAAGCTTGTAAGAACTCTTCTTTTACTCTTCCTTTTGCTCCCAAAAGCTTCACCAAGCTGAAATATCAAGGTTTTATGTTGACACTTAGAGTTTTTGTTGAAAGAAAGCTAGGGAAAATGAAGGTTTGGGAGCTTGTTAATGGAGGAGTGAGGGAGGAGAGCATAAGTGACATTTTGAAGAAGGGAGAGGCTGCTAGTTTGTTCCAGATTTTATGCCTTCTTTTTTCTATTTTTAATGTATTATAATCATCTTGCTTTAATTTGATTGGCCATAGCATTTTTAATTACCTCATGCTTACATAAGCATGAAGTAATAAATCCCATAATTTTCATTTTCTTTTCTTTCATTGCCTATTTATTTTTAAATAAATTTTCATCAATATTTGTTCATATTTTATGTCATATAATTCACTTACATAAATGGACAAGTTGGTCAAAAATCATCTTTGAAGACGAAATGACCAAAATGCCCTGCGTTTGGCTTAACGAGCCAAAATTGTGTGTACCGATTGATTAAATTTTCCTTTTGTTTTCTTAACATTTTATTGTCATTGGAACCCCAATAATCCTTCCCTGAGGTCCCAAATATTATTTCATAAAGTTTTCCTCGGGTCTAGGGTTGCTAACGGCCTTCACCGTCACTTCCCTTTCAGGTTACTCATCCCTGGGGTTTCGGCTCGTTTAACCTTAGTGTATTTCTTTCCTATAAAATTTTCCTTGATTTTTATGAGCATTATTTAGTTTCTTTATAACTCCTCACTCTAGTCTATTTATAATTTCAAACATTCTAGCTGTCTGGACCGACATTTGTCACCGGAACAGTAGACTGTACGGACTAGCTAAAGTGAGGATGTTACAGCAAATCAGCTAAAGTAGCTGCCATCGGGTCCATGGGACCCGGGGCCATAAAAGACTAATCCTAAACTGGTGGCAGCTGCTCTCCTACTTGAGCAGCTCTAGGCCTCGTACCTCGCCTTCTCGGGGCAAGCGCCTCATCCTGTGCCGACACCTCGTCAGGCACATTTGGTACTGGTGCAGTGGCAGCTCTCCTGCTTCTACGCATTTTCCTGAAATTCAGCAGCATTAGCCCACAAAATTCAAAACGGCATGTTACACAACTCTTTAGACTCATATTTACACACAATTATATAAAGCAGAAACCAGAAGCAAAGATGACAATGCAAGATGAATGTGGACCCTATATTCCACATGTGACTTCTATTAGACTCTTCCCAACACTTTAGATAGTTTTTCCCTATGAATCTGGAGCCTAAGCTCTAATACCACATTTGTCACGACCCAACTTATGGGCTGGACCGGCACTAGGACCTGAGCCAGCCTAAAGCCCCCGAAGCTCGTAGTAAGCCTAACTATTCCTCAACCCAACTCTAAGGCACATTTGGGCCCAATTTCAAGAATTCAACTGGACAGAGTCCTACCATAAAATGGACTATTTAACGGGGAGTTTTTGACTCGCCTGACCTGTAAACACAATATATAATCAATTGGGGAGCTCAGCGCACCCTCCACATACTCATAATAACATAAAGTCCAATGGGAGCTCAGCTCCCTCATCCAGTCCAACATACATGCATATGATAAGTTTACAGGTCCAACATGACAATTATATTACAGACCCAAATCTAATAAATATTTCTAACAAATGTGGAAATTCTAGGAGTTAACAAAATTATACAAACATTAATAAACGACCTGCGAAGAAGAAAAGCAGGTTAACTACAACAATAATCCTCCTGTAGCCTGGAAAAATAATGAACAGGAGTGAGCGGTCGACTCAGAGAGTAAAATATTAATTTTAATCATAATCTCTATAGCTATCTAAAGCTAATGCACCCTGTGGAATGAAATGCAATACCATCATAAATTTCATACAAATCATATCAACAAGGCAATTTAGAGCACTCATACACCCGAGAGTGTCAAACAATACATACATGGGAGCTGATCTCCTATATAGCCCTCTTAATCCAACCTCTGCCAGTGAAGATCTCAAGCCAAACTTTCGCTTAATAAACCAAATACGGGGTCCCAACGAAGAACTCAAGCCGTGTCTACCCTGAAGGACCGGGTCCTAACGAAGATCTCAAGCCGTGTCTACCTATCCTGTCCATATCCAACACTATACCACACGCACTCCAACACACACACACTGCTCCAAATTACTACAAACAACATCCATGGCACTTTAACAATTATGAATGCAACATAAAACGTGTCTAGAGTTTAACTACATAGATATATACATATAAGTGATGCATGGGCATGCTTGAACATACAATAATATCGAAATTACAATTAAAATTAATATTTTACTCACAGACTTAACCGCAATCACTGTGGCAACTGGGCAGAGGAGGAAGGTTGTCCCGGCTCACCTGATAATTTTATTACAATTATTTAGTACATTTGACTCAATACAAGTTAAGAAAAGACCAAAGATGTCCTAAGTCGTGCTGAAAATCCGACAGAGTTTTCCCTATACCTAGGACCTACCCAACCTGCAAAAGGCTCAAAACGCACTTCTATATCTACAAATCATACACTCACAACTCAATCACATCACACAACCCCTCCTGGGCCCATCGAAACAGTCATCAATCACAATATGTAAAATTATAGTTTAGTCCTTATAATTGACCCTTTTGCAAAAATTATCCAAATGAGCTCTAGAAATTCTAAAACTTTGCCCCGCGGTCCTTAGCAATATTACTAAACTAATGCAAAAGGAATTATTATTTTCTGAGCTATCATGAATATTTTACGGATTTCTAATCCAATTCAAGCACTAAACAATTATGAAAAAGTAAGGTTCGGGTTTACCTATGCCGATTCCGACCTCGGGAACGCGCTTGGGACATCTGACAACGGTGGGGTAGCCAAAATCTCGACCCAATTCTAAGACTTTTTGTAGCTTTATGCATGCGGTAGAAAATTCACGACAGACAGCTGTTGAATTTCCGTGAATTGATGGTACCTACACGAAGCCCACAACATGGGGGTTAGTATATAATTTTTATGAAATTTTCTAAGCTCATTTAATACTCGAAAAAATACTACAAAATTTCGTGGGACCCACCGAAAAACGATGTCGGAAAATTTTGAAATTTATATTGCCGCGAAGCTCTCAATGAGTGGAGGGCTCCGGTACTCTCGGTTTTCTCGTGGGGTTCACGGTTTGCGAGAAATTTAGCCCAAAAGTCGAAATGGGCTAAAACTTCCCGGACAAAAATTGGGCAAACCGCTCGATGGATTTTGGTGTTCTTGGTGTCTATGGAAAGCTCTCAAGGTGTAGAAGATGTTTGACACAAGACCTGGTCCGATTGGTGGCTGATCGGCCGGATTTTGGCCGAGAAGGTGAAGCGTCGTGCGTGCACAGGGGAGGACTTCGTGCGCGTTTTCCGGCTGTTTGGAGCGCCGGCTGGTGGTGGGGAAAGGCTGGGGCAGCGCGCCAGTGAGGTGGGGAGGCGGCGGCGTGGCTTAGGGAGAAGGGAGGAGAGAGAAAATGGGAGAGAGAGGAAGAGGGACAGGAACGCGCAAGGAAGGGAAGAAGAATAAAAGAAAAGGCCGGTCCGATTCGATCGGTCCGATCCGATCCGATCCGGTCCTGTTCGATTCGGCTGGTCCGATTCAGGATACAAAATTTTAAATTTTTACTCTGCCTTGGGATCAAAAACGAGGCCCAAAAATTCCGAAAAAATTTTAGAAAACTCAGAAAAATTCGTAAAGTCCAAATATATTTGTAGTTTTGCCACGTGGTCTTTAAATTAATTTTTAAAAATCATCAAAGTTTTATATTTTCGAAAAATCGAACCCGATTTTTAAAATTCGAAAAATTTCAAATAATTTTTCAAAATTTAAATAAAATAAAATATTAATATTTACCTACCAAATAATAAATTCAAAAATTAAGGGTATTACACATCTCTTCCTTCGAATAATCTATTGCATTTGTCCGCTAGCTTGTATATCATCACCACTAAAGAAAGTCAACAAAACCAATTCATAATTTATAATATCAAGATCCTTAAATTATTATTAAAGCTTTTATAAATAATGAGAAATTTACAATTAATTATTTCTCTTTATTTTATACAAAAATTAAATTTTTTACTTCAATAAATATTGAATTTAATGATACAACTATCATGCAAATTTATTTAAATAATGCAAAAGATCAGAAATTTAAAATATAATACTTTTTTTTTAATGAAACAAAATTTTCAATACTCCTTTTAAAGTATTAAAATTAAATATGTATGTATATACATGACATTTATTATTATTTTTTTTATTCTTAAGCTCATCTTGTGTTTTGGTGTTTATAGTTGTCTAACGCCATTTCCAGCTACTATTATTCACAGTTATAGAAAAAAAAAAAGGACTTGCCAATAATAATATTGATAAAATGGTCAATGTTTCGTACGTATTATCTTTTACTGATTGACCTAAACTTATGGAAGAGCTCTGCACTACTGCTGCATGTAATGCCGTTTTACCATTGGGGCCGCCATAAGTCGGTGATAGTAGTTGTTGATGACATACCAGTTTATCGAGTATCTCATAACATCCATTTTCAGCAGCCAAGTAAAGTGGTGTTTCCTCACAATCATTGGCAGAATATTTAAACTCATCATGATCATGAACTTCATAACTCAATATTGCTTTCACAACATCCAGACCTTTTTCATTTCGTGCAGCCTCATGCAATGCCGTTTCTTCATTTTTATTTCTCACCCTTAACATCTCCCTTACCGCTTTCATTTCTTCCATTTCCCTCTCTTTTGGCCCTTCTCCCCTTTCTATATCTATTTCATGATGCACTGAAGCCTTTGCCTGTTCGATTAGCTCTTTTGCTGCATCAGTATGCCCGCACCTGGCTGCAATGTGCAGCGGAGTATTACAGTGACTGACAAATGCCAACTACCTCTTTTATAAAATTGGTGGATCTTTTTTTATAAGAGGTAAGGTAGATATGCAATATTGTGTTTTCATTTGGGGTCAGTAGGCGACCAAGATTCCCCTGATAAGCCTTGAATGGATCAAGTTTGCCTTTTTTTGCCGCCTCCTGTAAGTCGGCATTGATGTAGCCGTCGATGGTCATTGCTGCGTGGATAAGATGACACAAGAAAGTGAGAATATACAATGGGGAATTGTGGAAACAAGTGAGAATATATAGACACCAGTCACAGCCAAGGCCTTTCTCTTATGGCAATTCAGTAATTCTACAATGACTATAGCTGATTTTGGTCTTCTTGGACTACTATCAAAATGCCAATTGTAAAAAGATAATAATAAAATGAGAATGAAAACAAAAATATCTTAATTCCCTTTTTTTAAAAAAATGAAAATATAATTTAAAATTTTTAATTTTTTATGCATATTTTATAATATTTCGAGATGTGTATGTTTGACAAATTTTTACAGTATAAAAAAAATAAAAATATATGTAGAAAGAATATTATGGTTATGTTTATTTTAAGACAAGTGATTAAATTAAGTGGATTATATGACTTAATAAGTGAGACATGTGATTAATGAGAATTTATGTGTCTTAAATCAAAAGAATGTGGAAAATTAATATGAGAAAAAAATAATATTTGGAAATAATTTAATTTATCATTTTAGTGTCTATAAATAAGTTATTAATTATCAATATAACTAATAAATTAATAGTAAAAGACAAAAATACTATTATGAATAGTACTAAATAGCAACATTTTAGGTCATTTAAAGAAAAAAAAAAAGAAAAAAAAACAAAAAGAGAGATTCTTATATAAGGAATTGTTCTCTATTTTTTTATACCAATCTTACTCATTTTTTCATATCAATCTTTTTAGGGACTTTCTTTTGATACCAATTTTTTAATATCAGTCTTGTTCTTTTTTTATGCCAATCTTGTTCATTCTTCATTTTCTTTTATTTCCCTTCAAAGAGAATAGTTGCCACCTTTTAAGGTTCAGGAGTGGTTTTTGACTGATATTTGAAGCAAGTGGTGATAACCTGTTTCTTATTTTATTTTATGCAATTATTTTATGAATTGAACTTACAAAATAAAAAAATTTATAGTGTATTTATTATATGTACAATAATTTAGTCACAAAAAAACATAAAGCATCAGTGATGGATTTATAGATTCATCACAAATCTGTCTCAAAAATATACGTTAGCAACAGATCAGTGACAAATTTGTCATTAATCCATTGCAAATCCGTCACTAAAACTCATTAGCGATGATATTTTCAACAATGATCAGAAATCATCGCTAATTTAAAAAATAACTTTCAACAACAAATTTAGTGCGTCGCTGATACCCTCGTTTCTAAAGTATCAATGATGAATTAGTAAAATATCAGCTACGTATTTATTATTGATTCGTCACTAATCAATATTTTTACGATGAAATTTTGATTCATCACTAAATTCATATATGTGTTTTCTTGTGGTGATTAATTATAATGAATCACATTATAATCGATAAATGATTAAAGCACATCAATATATATCCTAAATAATTTCTTGAAATGGCTGGAGACTTAACGTCACTGCTAATGCGCATATTATTCTATTATTTGGATGGAAACTTACTTATGGGTTCATGTGTAATTTTTGCTCCTCTTATCCTTTACTCTCTGGATTGGATTTCTTTTCAGTTAAATAATTTTTTTTTTCCTTTTTGAAGTATGACAAAATTGTTAAACTCAACCTTGATAAAATCATATAAAGAACAAATTGAATACATGTCACTGCATTAATGTGCATCGCACATATCAGACAAATACAACACCATAATTTGAAGCTCAGAAGGTACTTTTTGTTGGATATCATTGCATTATCTTTAGCCATTTGATAGTAAATTAACTTGAGATTGGTTGATGTTGATTAAAAAAAAAAAAGAAAAACAATATTAATAATATATGTAATTTCAAATGATGAAATGTTTATATAATATCATATTTTGACTTATTTCATTCTTAAATTTTTCCTTTTAACTTATTGTTTCCTTCCATCTTTTTACTTTATAATTAATAAACATAATGTTTTGGTTTAATAATAAATAATTGAATACATTTTTAAGTTTAATTCATTATGAACTTGTATTTGCAACTCATTGCATTTTTTTTTAACTTTATAATCAATACGCATAATTTACAATTTAATAATAAACAATTGAATGAAATTTTAAGTTTAAATCATTATAAAAAAAATCAATTGATATATTTAATATTTTTATCGATAAATTTGATAAGTTATACCTCTTAGTTATTAATGATAGTCATGTAAAGAAATTGAAAATCACTTATAATCATAAAAAAGACTTTTAAATAGATATCTAGAATTCTCTCCAGCAATTAAGTTAGAGGTCTGAAAGTTTAGGAAAAGATAATTCACAAACAGCTTAAGATAATATTTCATACCTGAATCCAGGCATATTCATAGTGCAAGAGTTATAATTTAAATAAATTGTATAATTCAGATTTGATATTACCATAATTAATCTGATAATGGTTGGATTTATATAGATTATCAATATCTCCTTCAAATAAAGTTGCACATGGTGATGAAATGAGACCAAAAGTAGTTGCATGCCATAAAAAAAAAAAAAAAAGGAATCCGTGTTCAAAATGATAAATAAGATCATAAAAATAAATAAATGAGGATAAGCTTCAAGGACAATTCATATAAAAGTCGTATGAATATTTTCGTGCGCTATTAGTTATATGAATAAAGTCGTATGGATAAGTTTTCCAGAAAAATGTAAAATTTTCGTGCGCTATTAGTTATAAAATAAAAAATATAATATGTCAAAGTCAATAAGTTAGTATAGTTGTCGTATTTTTAATTTAAAATAATTTAGCTCTTTAGGTTTTTTTTTTGTCCTAATTTGATTAATTTATTATTAATTATAACAAAAATATAAAAATATTTTTAACTTTATTTTTAATTTGAAATAATTAAATTTCTGAGGTTTTTTATTATATTAATAAAAATAAATTTTCTATCTAAATTTTATATTTAAATTGTTGTGTATATATATATATTTTTTATTGTTATTTATTTTATTTTTTTTATTTTTTGGTTTTGATTTTAATTTGAGACCTCATATTTTTAAAGATGATTTTTTAATACCAATCTTGCTTATTTTTTTATACCAATCTCTCTATGGACTTTCTTTTGATACCGGTCTTCCTATTTGTAATATCAATTTTGCTTATCTTTTGATACCAATTTTTTATTGGCTTTCTTTTGATACCAATCTTGCTATTTTTTTTATACCAATCTTTTTCATTTTTTTATATCTATCTCATGGCATTTATTTGAAAGCAATCTCTTTACAGGCTTTTTTATACCAATCTTCTTAATTTTTCATATCAATGTTGCTTATTTTTTGATACCAATCTCTCTATGAGCTTTTCTTGGATACCAATCTTCCTAATTTTTTAATATCATTCTTGCTTATTTATTTTTTTTAAACCAATATTTTTATGGGCTTTCTTTTTATGCCAATCTTGCTATTTTTTTTACATACCAATCTCTCTATTTTCATAAGTAATTGGTATTTGGATTAGTTTTATTTTATTTATAGTCTTATTGTGTAGATTTCATGCTTTATTAAGTGCTCTTTAAATTTTACTAGCAAATCATGCTGAGAAAAAATAATTTAATTATTTTTTCTACCTTTTAAAAGAACAGAATTGGCCTATTGAAAATTTTAGAATAAATTATATACTAGTTCATGAAATTTGTCAAAACTCACAATTTAATTTATCTATTTCAATTTAATAAATTGGTCATTCCATCAAATTTTAGTCAATTATTGTTAATAATAATAATAATAATGTATTGGGTGTGACAAGAAATATTTAAAATTATAAGGGTCAAAACAATTTGATTATGATATATATATATATATATATATATATATTAATCAAGTCCAAACTCAAGGCTTAAATACACAATATGAAATTATAGAAACATTTATGTAAGTTTTTAACTTTAGTTAAACCTTTTTTATTTTATTAATTTTGATTCCCAAATTTTAAAATTAATTTTAATTTTAACAAAGAAATTATTTATGTCCAAAATTATTGAATATCTACAATTTATAATATATATATAAAAACGAATAGAGAAAACTGAAATTATTTAAAAAAAATTTTAATTATAATTTCTATATGTCTACCTAATTAATTCATCTTTTTGCGTTTTATTTCAATTCTTTATAATAATTGGGTTAATTAATATTATTATAAATTTATTTGTATATATTCATGTTTATTTTTCTAAAGAATAGCCAATATCTAAGCATCAGTTTGATGTTGCAAATAGATCGTAATATTATTAATGCATATCAAACCCCAAAAACTAATTTTCAATATTTTTTAGCACTACAATTAAATAATAAAAAATAATTTACTTTTCAAAGATATTTTTGACAAAAATAAATTATATTTCATGTGAATTATCATATGCTATTAGACTAAAAAGATATTTTTATAGTAAATAAGATGACCTTTAAAATTGAGATCCGATGAGTAAAAAATACTTTGGTAAAAATTACTATAAGTCTTACTTTTGGTCTGATCTAAAAAGTAGATTATGACATACTAAAAACGTATTTTTCAACCATATAACATAAAATAATTTTTCCCATAACATTTTTTTATAAATAAATTATTTTTTATAAAACAAACTGAATTTAACTCTAAATTTAATTATTAATCTAATGAATTTTTCTTTTAAAATTGTTTGCATGTATATTTTATAATAAAATTATTTTTTTCTAATATATATATATATATATATATATATATATATATATATATTCTAATTTTTTAAATATATGCATAATTAAAATAAAAAGAATATTACATTCTATGTACACATACGCCATTAGGCCAACGAGTATCTACCCTTAGGATAAGAAGTCGTCCTAGTAACATTTTTTTCCTTCTAGATGTTTTTAAATTGTTTGCAACTTTTTAAGCAATTTGAGCAAGCCTTAAGTCGTAAAGTATTTTCCTCACTTATGTATAAAATTGCTAACAAACTTGTAAAGTGAGAAATAAAGGACTTTTTTTTTTTATTCATCGACTCCACTAAAATGCACTTTATCAAGAAATAATTTAATTTTTAACTTATTTTCAATATTACAAGTAAATAAAAAAATTTATTTTTAAAAAATATTTTTTATAAAAAATATATTTAATAAATAAATTTTTTTCCGTTTCCATAAAATAAATGGGCTCACTCTAAATTTAATTCTATCAAATACTTTGATTTCAATTATTATTCTAATTAATCTAACTTTTAGAATCGTTTGGAGGTATATTTTATTATACACTTATTTTTTTTTTATAAGCAAAGAATTTATTAAATGAAAAGAAAGAGCAAGCAGCGCCAAGACAGATAGGAAAACAAGACCAAAAACGTGGAAAAAAAGAGACCAAAAAACACAGCAAAATAGGAGTTCAAATGCAAAGGGCAAGGTAAAAAAAACGGAGCAAAAATATGTTGCATCTAAGGAGGGACCAGCTAACCCAACCAGGAGCAACAAAATCCACAACAACCACTGCAGAACAAGAACATGCAGCAGCTACAATACCCGAACCAAAAACAACAGCTAGCTCCCACGGAAATTTAAAAGAAATAGAGAAGTAAAGAAGAAATCCTCATAGAACCAAATACCCAAAACACCAGCAGCTTCAAGGCAACAAAGAGAACACAAGAAAGGAGAGGAAGGCCAAAGCACAGAATCCCTCTGGCTCAAAACTTCAAGAAAACTCCAAAAAAGCAACAATGAATAAGAACCTTCCCAAACAAGACAAATAACGCGATTAAAAGGAACTGGCTGAACTAGAAGAATAGGCGCTATAAGAAAAGTCCAAATCCAAAAGAAAAGAGAGAGAAGCTTCCTTTCCTAGTGAGATTGGAGGTTCTTCCCAAACAACCTAGAAGCAAGAAAACCCCAGGACCTTGAAGCCTCGAAAGCCAACATATCATAATTGATTTACTTGACCAAGAAATTAAGCACAACATCATCAGGTTGTGAGAACACTAAACCAAGTTGGTTACCCACTGATAATGTTTGCCATGCTTCCTTTTGAACATCAAAAGGAATAGGATCAGGGTTTCTACCATTAATTGCTTCTGCAGGCTCAAAAAATCTATTGTTATCTATTATAAAATTATTTATTTATAGTAAATATAAATTCCAATCCTAGTAAATATATACATGAATTAAAATAAAAAGATATAACACGCCACACATATGCTATTAAGCTAATAACGAGTATATGTGTCTTTAGTGTCATAAGAAATTACCCTAATAATGAACATTTATTCCTTCTAAATGTTTTTAAAGTAAAAATGTAAAAAGTCAGTTAAATTAAACACATCCATATGAAGGGAGACGCTATTTACATCCCATGGGATAATAGCAAGTACGTGTCTCTTTTTCCTGGCATCTAATAACACCTGATGAATCGGTTGACTTACTCCTTCCACCAACTTTTAAATTTTTTAAACATATCTCGAAGCTCCAAACGAAGGGCAATGAACAAGAAACCCAACCAAAAAATTCCGCCAGTCAGCCAAGAGCTTCAATAGTGCATAAAAAATAGTTAAAATAATGAAAATATTAATGAAAGTAAAAGTTTTATAATATATAGCAAACTACTTACAAAGTTTTTATTTGTTGTTTGTAGCTATTAACCTCTTCATCATCATCGTCCTCCAAACGAAATAAACTCCATGTTACGCTTATGATCGAATAAAATATGAAGCAGAAGAAGCTCAATCCGATGGCACAAACGCCATATCCAAAGGGAGGTGCTAAAACTGCATAAGCGCCAGTCACAAATGTAATCACCATTGCTACCATAGCATAGAAGAGGGAGCTGAAGGCACATTTTATTAACCAATAGTATCTTTCCAGATATCCTAACATCACCAGTATAAAGTGGATAAAGACACAAGAAGTGGATAAAACCATAGCTATAGTGTCTGATATCATAAATGCTGTAAAAGCTGAATTTCCGCTTAAGATAGGAGTCCCCTTCTTTAAATTGTTTTCATCACTTACATAACCTCCAGGTACGGTGAACATTGCTGCAAACGTTACTGTTGCTATAAGTGCTGCAGCTACCAAATGAGAGTCTTTAACTTTTTCAAATTTAAGTATCATATTTTCATTTGTCTTTGACCCTTCTATGTTTTGCATTTCAATTTTCCCCAATGGTCCAGTGCCAAGATCTTTCATCCACGCTACAATTTCATTCTGCATTTTTAAAATATTAGTTACTTTGAACAATAATTAAAAAGAATAATAATATATAATTTCTTTTGTTTGATAAAAAAAAAAAAAAAGAAGATATAATCTCTTTTGTACCATTTCTAAAATTATTTGTACCATTTTTTTATTGCTCAATTCAATATTTACTTGAAAGAAAGTTTTTTGGATTAGTTATTATTTACTCCTAAGATATGTTAAAAATATACTAATTAGTTATTGTATATCTAAAATTGAATTAATTAAAAGATTTCTTCACTCATTAATAAGTTCTACCTTAGTGATATTGAAATTATTGAATTCAAACCCATAATATATATATATATATATATATATATATATATATATATTAATAAAAGAAAAGAATAAATTATAAATTTTTCTAGCCTCACCAGGCCATATCTGCTAATAACGTTCCAGTCTAGTCTTATTCTCACACTTCCTCAAGGGTATAAAAAGTATATAGCTGAGGTTTGATTCTTTTATTGATTACTATTGTGAAATTCTCAATATTATAATGATTCTTAAAAAAAAAAAAAAAAGAGTTAGTGCATACGATATTTTGCTTTGAGAAGAACCATAAGGTAATATCGATCTATATAATGATAAGATGTTAGTTGGCTGACCTTTTTTAACGGAAAGTCTCTTTCATTTTGAATTTGCTTGCGCAATGTTTTCCAATGCTTGAACATATCAGTATCTCCATGTCGTATGAAAGAAGGCAAACGAGGATGACAAGCCTGATATAAATGGACAGGCGTATTTCCTTTAACATCTTTCTCATTTAAAAGATAAATCAATGATGATTTTTGGAGCACTGCTTTTAGTACTTCATCATTTTGACTGATCACTGCATAATGAATAACATTCCAGCCTCTAATATCAGTAATTTCGCAGCAAGTTGGACATACTGAAATGATTTTTTCCATTCCGCATTGGAAGCCTCGACAGGCTGCAATGTGAAGAGCAGTCCTCTTCCAATCTTTATCAGCAATATAGGCGCTAGATATATCATTGTCTAATAGGAACTCGACCGCTGACTGTTTTCTTGTGTACGCAGCATAGTGAAGTGGAGTCCATCCTTTTTCATCTGTTTCTTTGGTCAACCTCATGAGACAAGTTAGCATCATTTGTACAAAAAGTTCTGGAAGAAAGTCAACAAGAAAAAAATTCATAATTATTAATATCAAAATCTTAATTGATTATCAAGTTTTTCTTAAAAATAATAACAATGAATGATACCTCTTTATTTTTTTTAAAATTTAAAATTTTCACCATATATTAAATATTAAAGTTAATAACATTAATTTTAAACTCTGTTTGTTTCACGGGAAATAACTTGTGTATGATTTTCTCAAAAAAAAAAATTCATAAAAATATTGTCCGTTATATGGTTGCAATATTAAATTAATGATATGAATTTATTCCATACACACACATATATAAGTGTGTTCACATTTTAATATAATTATCAAAGTTTAAAAAACAGAAAATAACTACCTCTTTTGAAAAATGAAAGTTATTTTCCTTAAAAATGACTTAATTTTTTTTTTACCAAAAAAATATTTTCTACTGAATAGAAAATATTTTTGGTTGACTAATTTTCCTAAATGTCCTAAACACCAGAAAATGCAAAAAATATTTTCTAAGAAAATATTTTCCATGAAATAAACAAAAACCTTAGTATTATTAAATACTTGATATTAAAAGTTATAATCAAATGTGGGAGTTTCTACAATAAATTTATAATTTACAAAGTAAATCTGATGCTGTACATTTTTAGGTAAAGAAGTAAGTCAGATAACAATGGAAGCATGCCGGTGTGAAAATGGGAAAAGTAGCAATTTTTAGTAAGTTTGGGCAAAGTTGATAATTTGGTAGTAAATCTTACTCCCAGCTGTGGGATTTTCCACACCTAGTTGCGAGATTTTATGGACAACAAGGCAAAAATGTTTTTTTTTTAATTAATTTTAATCTCCAGTAGTTCTAATTCACCTAAGACATCTTGTGAAGACTTCCAGCAACTGTAGAAATTAAATTAGAATTAATTAGGAAGTTTCCTATTCTATTTAGTACATATTAATATTTTCCTACTTTATCTAGAATTTAGATTTCTTCCTATTTTATTTAGGATTTTCTATTTTATTTTAGTTTATCTAAATTTCCTATTAAGTTTCATATTCTTATTAGGTTTAAGAGTGTAAAAACACTATAAATGCACTTATTTACATGTAATTTGGAGAGATAAATAGTTATCAATAAATATACTATGGATAATTTTATCTATCTTTTACTCTTGTGCGTAGAGTGTGTTTCTATTTGAATTTTACGCTGCATCAGATGGCATCAAAGTAGAGAAATCACCCCAATTGAGATGGCTTACCTAGATGGAGGTGATGATTATAGTGGTTCTTAGGACGCTAATCGAGAAACTAGAGCTCTTTACCATAGGGACAAAACGATGCAACGATGGAAGCGATGTCTAGAGTGACGGATGTATCTTAAATTTGAGCGTATTGAGAGAAACCTTGAAGAAATTATAGATCATCTTGGTGCTTTAGGAACTAAAACAAACTAGAATTGGGTTGACAAAAGAAGGCCAAGATGTAACACCCTCACCATAGGTAGTCCGTACATTTTACTGTTCCGACGACTAATATCTGTTCGGACAGTCAAAATGTCTGGAACTATACCTAAACTATAGTGAGGAGGCATAAATTGAAGAAATAAATGTAAAGAAAATATAGGAAAATTTTAGAGAATGCATTAATCGGTACAAAAATAATAAAAAAATAACCCAATATGCACTATGAAGGGCATTTTGGTTATTTCACCCCAGAGGTGAATTTTGACCTAAATGTCAAATTAAATTTGAAAATAAAATAATTAACATAAATTAAATTTATCAATTTGAATTTGGAAAATGAGAAGAGAAAGAAGAGAAAAAAAAAAGAAAAGAAAAGAAAGAAAATAGACTTATGAAATTTAAAAATAATAAAGTATAATAATTATAGAATATATATAAGACACAAGATGACAAAAGTCACCAACTCACCTTCTTCTTCCTCTTCTTTCTCCTTTGTGCCGCCCACTTTGGTCTTCTCTTCACCATTTTTTTTTTCAAGCTTCAAGCTTGAATATTCCTTCATCTGCCCATCAAAACCTTTAGTACCCCTCACAAAAAATACTCCCCACTCCATAAGGAAGCCATAGATACCCATAAGAAGCAAGAAAATTGAGGTTTGGGAAGCTCAAGTGAGGTTAGTGACCTAATCCATCTTTCCTTCTTCATTAAACATGAAAGGCATGTTTAGTTAGGAATAAATTTCATGAAATTAAAAAGTAAACCTTGAGGGAAGAATCTTTGTTTTTTTGGTAGCCCTAGGGGAGACATGAAATTGATGGTTTTTGTTGGTTTAAATTAGGTTAGGGAAGTGAACTAACAAGGCATTATATATTGGAATTGGTTTGCATCTAAATTTCATGAGATTGAAATTTGTGAGGTAGGGTTTGACCTAACTTTGGTACTTTTGTATTATATCTTGCAATTGGAATTGTTGAGATTGTTGCTTATAGAAGTGTATTGCATACAAATTGAAGTAAAGAAGTTAGAGGAATTGAGATATTGGGAGTGTTTGATTTTCTGCAGGTTGGGACTTAATGAGTCCAGTCCATTTATTGAACCATAACTGAAAATGTATGACTCCAATTGGTACGAGGCTAATTGGAGGTAAAATTAGACTCAAAATATTCCATTTTTCATGTAGACATCATGCCCAAATTTTGTCAAAATCATGACCAATTCTCTACCCAAACTCGGCTAACCAAACACTGAAACCCAGAAAATGACCAAATGAACAGTATGTGTTCATTTGGTCATAACTCTCTCTATATTGGTCCAAATGACCTAAAATTTACATCAATGGAAAGCTTAGACATAGGGCTACACTTTTCATGAAACCACTTGATCCAGTTTTGCCTTTAACTAAGTCAAATTGTTAGCACAAGTTGGGTCACTAAAACTGCCAATCCAGAAATTGACCAAAATACTGTTCCTTTGGTATGCTTGAGCAGTTTTGGCAAAAATGCTATAACTTGGCTCAAAAGTTGCAAATTGAGTGAAACCAGTGCCAAAAGTTTTATAAGACATAGCTCAACAATTTTTATATTTTGACCAAGCTCCAAAACCCATTGCATCCTGGGGAAAATATTAGCCAAAGTTAGGAATTGAAATCTGAAAAATGTTAAGTTGAACCCAGAATGCTATTTGATACCCGTTGTGTTCATTTGGTCATAACTCCCGCTAGGAAATTCTATTTGAGATGTGCCAATATGATCTGGAAACATGATACTTAGGCTACAACATTGATTTAGACACTTTTGCCAAATTCTAAGTGTAAAGACCCTAAAAAGAGGGTCAAACATACTGCCCTGAAGTTTGACTATTGCTTTTATAGGATTAAGAGTCCAGGTCAATATATTGACCATAACTCGCTATACCAAGCTTGAAAAATTATGAAATTATACCTGAGAGTCCCTAAGACATAGAGGAACAAATCTTATGAAGGAACCTAAGTCTAAAAATGACCATAAGATGATCAAATGACTAGTCAAAATTTATTAACCAGGAATTGCCAATTCTGGATAGCTTAGAGGCAAATAGACCAGTTATGGTATTTTGACCATAACTTGAGTTTTATAATCCTAAATTGAGTGATTAAAAAACTGAAATTCAAGTTAAATATAGAGGAGCAATTGTTATGAAGGAAGTGTGATCAAATAGATATCCTAACCTAGCCAAATTCGTAGATAAAGATAATACATCAAAATGAACCTAAAGAAGGGTTCATGGGAAGAATGCTATACATGGTAATTAAAATACTCATAAGGCTAATTAAATATTAAAAATGATATGAATATGTAAATTGGGACTAATGTCCTATTAATATGAAATTAATGGCACCACTGAACAGTACCAGAAAATAGTGACAGTGAATAGTACTAAAATAATTAAAATCATGCTTGATTGCTCATAGTATACCTAGACTTATTTATTTAGTTTGGATAAATTCGTATACTAATTAGGGACTACAGATAGCAGTACTGCCTACCGAGAAAATCATGAACTGATAATATATATCTGGTATGATTGTTCTACAGGCTATATGCCTACTTACTGGCCATTGTGCCTACTTTATTTCTGGCTTTACAAGCCTGACAGCGGGTCTCGTGCTCGACAGCTGGCCTCGTACCTGATAGATGTATACAGGCTAGACATATGATTGTCTAACTCATATACTCCCATGTATCCAGCTCTTATAGTCTGTTATAGGTTTCTTGAGCATTGATAATGATTAATTAAGATTGAATATACAATAAGTAAACAGAAAAGATCCTGATAATTTAAATTGTTCCCAAAGTGCAGTAAAAATATAAAAGACACAGAAATTATGAATTTGCCATTATTATTTAAATTGTTTAGTACATGTTATTATAAATTATGCACCACTAAGTGTTATGCTTAGCGCGTTGATTTTCCATCGCGTAGGTACTGGAGATCAGTCCCAGCAGCCACAGCAGTAGTGCTCACACAGAGACCGATC